>NC_087219.1:7000058-7052558 GCF_015104395.2 Macrobrachium nipponense | reverse complement strand
CCTCAGTGCCTTGCTGCTATAAGGTCATTGCTACCAACATTTATTTTTTTCCTTTTGAGACTGTTCCGAGGTTGGAACCTCGGTAACAAATATATATACACGTATATATAAGGCAATAAACTATTAACGTACTTGACTATGATAGTGCAGGAGTTTCTATTCCAGCTGTAGTAAAATACATCTGACTTCGACAGATATAAGTAAATATGAGTTGTCAGGCTTATTATACCTTTCCTCATGCCGGACCGAGCATCAGAATAGTAACTTCATTGCTATCTTCATTTGGGTCTGGGCTTAGTAACTCAGCCTGCCTAAATCAATTGCTTCGCCGTGTTAATTTTGTTCTGTGGGCCTTGAAATTCAATAAAACAATACTTTATCATTCAGAGAAGCAACATATTATCTGTATTTAGTCGATTTCAGCCAAAGACAATTGAGAACCATTCGAAATGATCCAGGATCGATTATCACGAACCAGGAACCCCAAAATCTTTTGATACCCCATGTTAATTATGTTCTATGGGGCCTTTATACTCAATTAAACAACCCTGTATAATTCTGCATGATTCACAAGCAACACAGTACTTACCGCCTATTATACTCATTCTATTTCAGTCAAAGATAACCGAGACTCAACGCGAAAAGGTCCAGGGACCTCCTGTCAATGAACCAGGAACCGACCCAAATCTCATTCCGGGGAAGGTGACACTTTTTGCGACGGGAGAATCAGACCAATTAGCCCGCTGTTATTGCCTCCGCCCTTGATTACCGGGAAGACTTAATTGTTTACAGGTGATTTCCACGGGCCTCCGTTATAGGCCGCCTTAATTGGGTTGATTAACGGGACCTATATACCTTGCGTCAACTGTTATTCGTCAGAATTCAGAACTAAATTGATTAAATGGCCTGAATAACTCGTCCAGAGAATGTTTATCGAGTTAATTAGAATAATCTGATAATCTCTGTTTTTGTTTCGAGGTCATGTGAAATTTTCTCCGAAGAGCGTAATTATGCACGAATTGTAATTTCCCCAAAAGTAATTAGTTATCATAAACAGACGCATATTTTGAAGAGATAATCGATTTCGACTCGTTGCTAGTCCTACGTGGTGGAAAGAAAGTCAGTGGTGTTTATCGGAACTTGTCTCTGCAAATTCAAACTAAACTTCTCCAGAAAAACGGTCTCTGTAATAATGCTTCACTAAGCCTAAATACAATGGCTTTGACAATTAATAGGAAACATAAAAACATAATGGAAATGATTAGTCTACGAACGTATAATGATTATCGAACAAAAATTATCACCTGACTTTATAAATCGTTTTGTAAGAAACAACACGTAAAGACCCTTACCTATGAATATAACAGGAAGGTTATAACAACTCCTAAATACCTACGAAAGAAAGCCGTTAATTTCCTTGGCAGACTTCTAAAGAATAAAGTGTGAAATAAAGAAAAATTTACCTACAGACTAAAAAAAAAAAATAAACGCAGGAATAAAAAAAAAAAAGAAAGTTAGAATATAATCACAAAAGAGAAATATTCCCTATACCTACATTGTCAGGAGATGTTATCTTAATCACCTGGAGAGAAAAATAGGAATTTCCATCCTCTCTCTCTCTCTCTCTCTCTCTCTCTCTCTCTCTCTCTCTCTCTCTCCAAGAGAAGAGCCGGGAAATTATAGACCAAACCGTCTAACGTCGGTCATTTGTAAGATATTGACTCCATAATTGCAGATCAATTTGTGGATCACATTGATAAAAACAACTTGCTGTTAAACAGTCAACGCGGTTTCAGACAAAACAGATCCTGCCTATCAAACCTATTGGAGTTTTTTCATAGCATGCTTGGTATTTACGATAGTAGTAGAGCAATAGATATACTCTACTTAGATTTCCAAAAGACCTTTGACAAAGTTCCACACAAGAAACTAATTGTAGGAGTAATAGGAGACTGGGTCGAAGACTGGCTAAGTTATAGAAAACAGAGTCGTGATAAATGGTGAAGAATCAGAATGGGCAGATGTAACAAGTGGAGTTCCACAGGGTTCTGTCCTTGTCCCTCTCTTTTTTTTAATTTACATTAATGACTAATGTAGGCTTAACTAGCAAGCTAGCCAAATTCGCAGATGACACCAAACTAGGTGTAAATACAGTGGAAAGTTTAAGAAATAATTTAAAGAAAATAGGAGAGTGGTCAAAAAGAAGGCAAATGCTTTCTAACTTGGACAAGTGCAAAGTGTTACAATTAGGAATAAACAACCCTCATGCCAACTAAATGCTTCTTGGGAATGACATAAATAGTGTAGAACAAGAAGAGGACCTTGGAGTCATTATTACCAAGGACTTAAAATCCACAAAACAGTGAATAAAAGCTGAAAAGAAGGCACAGACTCAAGGGAACGGTGCTGCAGCTCGAAACATCCATAGTTAGACCTCATCTTGAATATGCAGTACAGTTTTGGTCACCAACACGAAGAAATGATATAAATAGATTAGAAGGGGTACATGCAAGAGCCACAAAGTTAATTCTTTCCATCAGGCAAATAGGCTACCAAAGACTAGAGAGCCTGAACATGCATGGATTAGAAACACAACGATAGAGAGGAGAAGTAATAGAAACATTCAAAATACTGAGAGGCATAACAAAAGTAGACATTATCCTATTTACGTTAAACGAAAACCGGAAAAGAAATAATGGATGGAAACTAGAACTGAAGAGAAACAACACATCTCATTGCGGAAACTTCTTCACATACAAGATATGTGACACATGGAATAAACTGCCACCAGAAGTTGTAAACAGCAACAGTGTGGAAGAGTTTAAAAGAAAGCTAGACAGAATCATTAGGACACTGTGAATGCACAGTAAACCTACTCCTACAGATAAGTTTCTTTCTTTACTATTGCAAAGAATACAAGTTACAACTACAAAGTTTATAAAGTGAGACTCTGGGTTAGACCACCAGCATAGTTCTTGCTTCTTCACTGTATGGCAGCTGCCGGTCCTATCTGTCCTCTTCTGGCGTTCTGAAATTCAGCCACCCTGGGTTCGAATTCAGCCCAACCTTCTAAGGTTCTAGTTCTCCCCTCAACTGGATTCTTGATTCGTGGAGCAGATATTTCCCTTATCTTTCCCCATCCCCTTTTAGGTGGAGTTAACATGTTAATTCCTCCTCTTCCAGGCGAAGTCAATAATTTAACATGTTAATACCTCCTCCTGGAGGTGGAGCTGCATCCTCAATAGAAGCTGAGTAAGTCTGGTGCGAGGTCACAGGTCAAAGATTCCATGACGGTCTCAAGATTTTAATTGCGATGGTGTTATGGTTCAACTTCCTGTGACTAAGGTTCTGGTACGTCTAGACTTGTTGATCAAACTCTGACACACACACCAAAGCTCATTATTCTCTCTATCTCTCTTCCTCTTTCTCTCTCTCGTTATTTTCACTGTACATACTCTGATTATTCTCTCTATCCCTCTCTTTGTCTTTCTCGTTATTTCACTGTACTTTGATTATTCTTTCTCCTTTGTTTTTACGCTACCCTATCTACTATTATTGCTTATAGCTATCATGACAAAATTACAACCATGCAAGAAGTGATTGACATAAATATAAACAGCCTAGGGAGGAAGATAACTCTGATACTACTGTACAGACCTCCCCACCAATCACAAATGTCCGATGAGGAGCTCTATTCACTACTAAGACAAGAGATAAACAACAAACTCTGCATAATAATGGGAGATTTCAATGCAATAGTACTCTGGGACACAATGGCCTCAACATCAAACGTAGAAGGTAAGAGACTTAGATTTTGTAAAAAATTCATTCCTCCACTAATGAGTTGACAAACCCACTAGAATAAACAACATACTAGACATCGTCCAATCAGTAGGTGCAAATCTAGGCAAAAGTGGCCATAAAATTATCTCATTTCAAATTAATGTTCAACATAAACAAAGAGAAGCTATTAATGAGATTAGACTACCGCCGATAATACCTAAAAAACCTATAGGAGTACATGGCACCGGGAAACGATCAGGAATCGCCAAGTCCAATCCTTTTTTGGCACAACAATTAAAGAAAAGTTATAAGGGCGATTTGATGTTTTGATAACTCCTTCATCTAAAATTTTATCTACTTCTTCATTGATTTCGTTCTGAAATTTCATAGGAAGGTGGTACGATGGTATGTAGATAACTTTATGTTCAATTACATCTGTTTTTCCTAGAGATCCCTCACTAGTGGAAAAGACATCGTGATATTTGGATAAGAGCTCAAAAATTTTCTGTCTGATCCCTGATCTAGATATCCTAGATATCTGCATTTATTTTGCTTCTGATTGATTGTAAAACAGACTCGTCGATAGTGGGTTGCACGGCGTTAATTTCTGCGATGGTAAGAATTCGGTATTTGTAAGATTCAACGTCTATAATGTGTTGGTTCTGTTTGATTATTAAATCGGTATTCAGGTGGTTAAAGACTTCAATATTGACCTGATGATGAGAGTCAACAATGTACAACGCTTGTGTACAACGCTTGTGTTAAGGAAAGTCCATTAATTTTCAGAGAGTCTGGAAGGATTACAATTTCTGACCCTGGTCAAATTTTCCTAACGCGTATTGAAAGGTACAAGGGAATGTTAGGTTCAAGCGATTGCGTGTAGGTTGCCAGTGATGGTTTACCAGAATTGTGTTGGGTCGCTTGAATGATATCATTGTTCATGAGACAGGCAACTGGTTCTTCATTGTACATTACTATTTGAGTATCTGTCTCCCTTTGATCCAAAACAGATTTTAATGCGTGCGATGATCGATAGAATTTCCCTTTGATAAACAAGCCATTATTTGCAGGAGTTAGAACAACGTTTTGAATGCGCATGGATGGATATCCTACAATTACAACTGGATACATATTAATGTGTTGTACTACTAAAAAGCTTACCCACGCAATACTGCACCTGAGTCGTTCCCACGACGCATGATTTATTATTTCCAATGCCCGATAAGCGGACTGCAGATTTCTCAATAGGGAATTTAGAAAACAACAGGTGGTGTGTACGTAGGTCCATTATGTTACGTGGACTACCGGAGTAAAAAATAAGGTAAAGGGTTGATGTTCTAGATTAACTGCTTCCAAAGTAGGACATAACTCATCTGTACTAATGATATCATGGATTCTATGAAAACCTACGGGATCATGCACTTACTTTTTGGGAATGGTCGTGTGATCGCCGGAAAATTCTAAATTTTGCACATGTCTTCTAGATGATTAAATTTATTATCTTATTCCAAAGATGATGATATGGACGACCCAACATCATTCTCCTCCCCGATGGAGTTATTTACGTGGTCCACGCTTTGCCTTGGACACTTGGAAAATTTACCGTGTTTTGATTAATTTGGGCAGAAGTATTAGGAACTGAGTTCCCAGAAGGCCAATTTACTTGTTTGTTTCTGCGTGGCATTGCCATGAACGGATTTTTTCTTATGATTGTTTGGATGTTTCTGCTTGTTGTCACTACTGATGTTCTGTGTATTTTTAGCATTACCTTGTGAACAGTTGCGAGCATTACACTGAGCATATGCATGATTTGTGGTATTGTGAATAGAGCAAAAATGCGTACGGCAATCATTCATCATATATCCTGTTCTCTTACAGTTAAAGCAAGTTACCCCGACCGTGTTATTACTAACTACATTTCCTTGTTGTGGTCTATTCTCTTGTTTTGAAAAAGCCTGGACAAGAGATGTTTTCTAAATTGTTTGTATATGTCCAGTTCTGTACTGTCGGGAGTCAATTTATCATCAAAACACCCTATTAAGGCTTCTGGCAACATTGCTGATATGATGGTTAAATAGATAAGCCTGACAAAATCTTTTGTAGTTATCTTTGTACCATTAACCCAACGTGACTGATTAAATTGATCCATGTATTCACTCAGACGGTCTGTGATCAGCTAACACTTCATCCAGCGCTTCCCCACTACCATAGATTGAAAGTAATTTGATTTTAAATTCTTCCCACGTTTTTGCCTCTTGAAAGGAAATCCTTCTAAGATATGATCCAGCATCACCCTTAGCAAAATCAATGAAGCTTTTAGCTTCCAGAAGCTGTAAGGAGGGGATTGTTATGGACGTTACTTTCAATGAGCATCTATGGATGAGATCCATGATTCAACCCCTTGCGTTAAAAAACCATTAATGCGCCCTTGGAATGGTACTATGGCGGATCTAGCATTGATTAAATTCACAACGGGGTTATTGGATGGGGTAGATGCAGATGCCCCCACAGAAGTGACGGTATCCATTTTTACCACAGATTTCTTATGAACAGTACGTCTGCTAGCAATCCTATCAAAATATCTGTATGAATATACCCTACCACTGCGCAGACACAAATGCTAAGTAAAAGCACAATGAAAAGGCACTAACGCAGAAATAATATGTATGGCTACACAGTAAAAGATGATAATAATATACGCTCATAAAACACAATAAAAAAAATTTCAGTTATATCCCTGAAAAACAAAAAAGTTGGCAAAAATGACAGAGTGAAATTCCTGCAAGAAAGGGGTTTATTAGCAAATGCCGCTTTAATTACCCAGAAACAGCCATCTGACGACCTGCAATTAAACAAGTGGACAATTGAGTGTCTAAACTGCAAATGGTTAAGACAGGTTTACTTAGCTTCGTTTATAAGGTGTATCTCCTGCCTATGTAAAATGACATCGTTTCGGTCAGCTGTTGGTATGTCCTTGTCTCGGGGCAGATGTGTTTGGTTGTTGCAACATCACCAGTTGTTTTCTTTCCATCATCCTGTTGATGACCTTCAAGGAAGTCTATGTTTACTGATGATAAACGATGAGGACGCTGCTAATATGATGAAGATGCTGATTGATAAAATATGCGCCTGCTGTAATGTTACGTAGAAGTCACAAAGTGATTCTTCATGATTTGCCAAGGCGAACGGCAGTTTGTTATCGAGACATATTTCAGCCTCTGTCTCTCTCTCTCTCTCTTCTCTTTACGTTGGTCGGCTGGCATGGACTTAGATAGAATTCTCAGTTCTCACATCAGTCATGTTGAAGGATAATTGGAAACACTTGGACTTGGAAAACTATGTATATGTAAGGCCTAGGGTTTTTGATTAATAATATATTGTCCATGTGTTCTCTGTGACCTATGGAATGTGGAGAACAGTGCAGGAGCGGCGACCCGAGAGTAGCTGAACAATGAGTTTCTAGGGATGGCGTGAGATAAAAATGCTTAGTTCGACAAGTCAATGCACGACAGTTTTATGAACTCTTCTCAAAGTGCCTTTGTGAAACTGGATGCAACTAGTGTTGCGAGGCGCTAACAAACTGTGCGTTTGTATGTGCGTGTGCGCCTCTTCCCTTTAGTAGTTTCATACGCAAGTCTATGGGAGGATTTTGACAGAGGGTCTTCAAGTGAAAGGCAAGATGCCGTGGTGTTCGCCAGGGAGTTTTTCTTAACTGTGTTTAAGTGTTCCGGTTGCTTGGGTGAGTGTTGAAGTGTTTTAGCCGAGGCTGGCTTATTATTTGTTTGACATTTTTTATGATAATATCCAATATTTAGTCATTGATTGTTAATCTTGTGTGTGTACTTACCGGGATGTGTTCTGTGTCTTTGAAACAGACGATTCTGGCAGGAGAGGGACAAAGAGTTCCCAGAGGGGTGTAGACTTTTTGGTGACTAGACATTTTACTATTTCGGGGTTTTTGAGTTAGTCTGTAAGACTTGATTATCCATTATTTATTCATTTTTAATAAATGTTAATGTTATGATGCGACTCTCATTTTCATTACCTGTTAGAATGGAGAGAAAGAGGTGGAGAGAGAGAGAGGTGTCGGTGCTAGAGAGAGAGAGAGAGAGAGAGGGATTGCCGAGAGAGAGAGAGAGAGAGAGAGGCTGTGTGTAATGCTGTGTGTTGGTTTGCCTTCCGTTTCCTGCTACACGCTTACCTAATGAATAATGGGGGGGGGGGGGAATCCCCCCATTACAGTGGTGGCAAGCGGTTAAAAAAGGGGTATAAAAGTTTTCTTTTCTTTTCTATGCCTAGGAGCGCCAATGAGAGATGGGTGACCAGTTAAAAAAAATAAAAGGGGTTAGGGGTTATGGCTTAGCGATAGTTTTCGAACGACAAAGCCTTTGTGGGATTGTAGAAAATCGTTAAACTGTTAGTTTTCAGTTACTTAGTGAGAAAAAATGAGAAAATATCTATCTGTTAACTGTGCTAAAGGGAGGGAAGGATTTTATTGGACTCAGCATTTTTCCCAGGGAGTCAGCCTAGAAGCAGTGGGCGCACCCAGTATGACTTTTGCTTGTGCAATGACGAGTGCATCCCGAGATGGCCGTGCGGGTGTTGTTGTTAGTGCGTGTATCACTGCCGCGTTTTACGAGAATTTCGAGTTCTTTTTGTTCCCATTATGGAGTGGTGAGTGTTAAACTATTGTTTTGAAGGGGAGGGTTGTTTTAAATATTTCAGTGAAATGGGATTGGTTCAAGAGGTCAAAACATTTTTTCTTTCCCCATAGTAGCAAAGTGACGTGTTTTCTTTATTCACGCCTGTTTATGATAGACGTATTCGTCTTTGTTTTAAACACATAAGAGTGTATTGAGATGTGTTTTTTGCATGTGAACTGTGCTTAGATAAGCATATCTGGCTTGGAGACAAGAGCGGCCACAATTTTACGGGCTCAGCACATTGCGAGGGTACTGGGGTGATAGTTGCATGGAGGGTACCAATGGCCTCCCTCGAGAGATGGTGCAGGGGAGGGTACTAGTGTATACCTTTGAAGGGGGTCCTCAGACACGGTTCAAGGGGAGACGGGGACTACTGGTATATGCCTCGGAGGAGTATTCTGCCGCTTGACTGAGGGGTTGTTCTAACGGGGGGAGAGACTTTTTTTTTCTCAGTGGGGGGTGAACTCCTTTTTTTTTTCTTTGTGTCGGGGTGTTGGGGGATGGGTTTGCCCTTGACCATGGATGCTAAGACATCAGCTGATTGATTAGTTGATGAAGTGAAACGCCCGTAGAGTCTTTTTTTTAGAAAAGAGATTTTTTTTCTCCCTTGGATGAAGAGAAAAGGAAATAAAAGCCAATTGAAATACATTGTATGGGTGTATGTTTTCTTTGTGCCTTGGAAGACACAAATATATTGGGAAGACACAGATTATTATTATTTTTTTTATTGTGTTGGAGAGATTACTTTGAAAAATGGTGCCGAGTGGGGATGCATGCTAATGCCCGGTGCCGTGAATGTGGCAATGGTGTTATGTCATGGTGCTGCATCTGGAGAAATTGTATGTCATAAGGTTCAGCATTACTGTTGTATGCTATTTTGAATTTCACCCTTACTTGAGATCTTTGCAAGAGAATTATTGCTATGGAGAGTTATTATTATTAATAATAATTGTTATACTTGAGATGTGTCACGGGAGGGTTGCTTAAGTATAATTATCATTACGGGAGACATAATTTGCGAGAGATTTGAGATATTTCATGGGAGATTATTTTATAATTATTACAGATAATTATTCAAGGAGAATTATTACAAAGAGTTAATGGGAGAAGTCTTGTCTTAGTTATTTGTTGAGTTTTGTAACTTTGGAGAATATTTCAGTGATTCACTGGGGATGAGTTTTGCTGAATCTTGATGAATCTGACTGAATCTTGGTGAATTGTGGTGAAACTTGCTGAACTTTTGCTGAATTTTTTGCTGAATTCCTTGGAGAATGGACAAGCATTAACATTGGTGATATTTTTTTATATATATACCGATACTGGTGATTTTGATGATAGCAAATTTGGTGATTTTGTGATAATGATATTTCTGATACTGATTTTTTTTACACTAATACGTGGGAACTGTAATGCTATCAAGGGAGGTAAATTCTTTTTTTGAATTTGGGAGGAACTAACAACACATTCTTTTTTTCTCTCTTTTTTTTATGAGTTCAGCAGATAATTGCTTGACATCTAGTGAGTCACGGGAGATAGTTAATAGTGCCGTTGATTTTTCTTTTCTCCTTTTTTGGAAATTAGCCATCGCGGACACAAGTTTTCTTTACCATGGGTGAATTTGAATTTATTATTTCTCTCCAGTTGGTGTGAATATATTTTTTTTAATATCTCACTTCATGACTTAGAGTCATTGTTCGGGAACGTGTTTGTGTTTCAGCTATTTGATGCTATAGAGAAATATATGGGAGAACTTTTTGCATGTTTTGAATGCATACGTAGTGGCACTACATTTTTTCTCTGGATATTTGTGTTCCAGAAATTGTGAGTTTTCTTGCACAATACATTTGTCGTATTTGTGACAACTTTGTGAGAGATAGGAAACTTGGCTAAGTTTTCTAATGGCCTATGTCGTAGTGCATATGGAGAAGTCTTGGCTAAGACACTTTGTATTTGGAGTTCCGTTATAATGAGTTGTGGCACATTGGTGATTTTTTCTAGAATTTTCTAGACAGTTTTTATTTGCCGAGTTTTTGCCCTTTTTTCACAGTTAGGCTAAACGGAGAGAGTTTTTATAGTTTTTGACTATAACATTGAGTTATTCTCTGGAGAATTGAGATATACTATTTGGAGTTATAATTTAGATATATTTGGAGTTATAATTGGAGGTATATATTATTTTGGAGTTATAATTTGAGATATAATATATTGGAGATATATTTTTGGCCATTTTTGATATTTGCCAATAATGGTGATGAGAGCTATGTTTAGTTCAGTTATTTTGCAGCCATCTTTGTTGCAAATGGAGACACATATTGGAGATTATGGGGCAATATTTGTGAGTGTCTGAGCTAGATGCCTTGAGTGCACATTTTTTGGAGATATATTTTTTGGAGCCTTGTTTTGTTCCACATGGAGTTATTGGGGAAATAGAGGTAAATATTTTGTATTTGCCGAAATAGAGGTGATTATTCTTTATTCCTGGAGTGGTGATTTTTTTTATTAACATGTGGCTATTGGAGAAATAAGAGAATAATAGGGGGTTGGTTTTTAACCAAATGGAGGAAATATTTTTTATATCCGGAGTGGTGTTGTTATTAATATGGTGAAATATATGGAGTTGGAATTAATCTTTGGCGGGTGACCCTTTTTTTGTGGTTATGGGAGTTTTTCTTGAGCCAAGAGGAGATTTCTGTGGTTCTTTCTCTTTGGTTTCGTGACTATTTAGAGAGAAGTGGCATTACTGCACTACGAGTCCTATGGAGATGTGTGCATTTTTTATGTTCACAAGTGTGTTATTCTTGGAGGCATATAATTTGAGGCAAAGTCATGTTGAGAGAATAAGTCTTTGAGACAAATCTTTGAACACACTAGTCATATCCTGGAGTTAATTCTGTGAAATGTGTCTGTTAGACGTTTGTTTGAGAATCATGAGTTTCCAAACTTATGTGTCTGACTAGACAATTTTTGTGCTGCTGTTAGAGCATACGTCCGCAGGTGATTTTTCTGCTGACAAGCGATGTGATGAGCTGTGTGCTGACTTATTTCCTCTGATGATGATAGATCAGAATTTTAGCAATATCTGCAAATGTTGACAATAGCATTTCACGAAAGCGCATGGGTAAGAGTTTGCTTTCTGGCAAATTCCATAACTTTACAGGGAGCATTTCTTGGGAAAACGTGGGGAGTTATGTATATCATACATGCATTATGTATTTTGTGATTGGGGAAACCTACTTGTGGTTATCTTTATTTTTTTTTCTTCCTTTTCTGTGAGAGATATAATTTGGGGATTGAGCTTAAATAGCATTTTTTTTTACTGGGAGATTTAATTTACCGGAAGATGTGATTTTTCGGGAGTTGTTATTTACGTAAATGGGAGTTTGACATTAAGTCTCATTGTAATTAGTTGTATGAGCAGTAAAGGGGTTTTTGTTGTTAAAAGTTGGAGATTTTTACTGATTTTGTGAGTTGTTTAGATATCAGAGCTTGAGAGAACATTTTTTTGGGTCTGGGTGTGTTACGTGATTTTTTTTTTTTTTTTTTTTTCCCTTGGGCTCATTATGATTTTTTCTTTTTTTTCTTGTGAGAACATTCGAGTTTGAAATGTGAGTGCAGAAGTCCGTGGAGTTGCTGTGATTTCTGAGTTGTGTGTGCTGATGTGTGAGTTTGGAGAATTGAGTTGGAGAACTTGATGTTTCTTTTCCTTTGAGAGTTGCGATAATGACTTATGATTTGGTAGTCATATTAAAGGGAGTTAATTGGGAGACGTTCAGTTAGTATTTCTGACTTTTTGAGATCATTGTTTGATAGAAGTAGTATGTCTGGGTTAATTTTCTTAGATTGACCAAAGACTTGAGTGACATACTAACACACACCAAAAAAAGTCATTTCCTAACGCCAGCAAGACGTCCACCAGCCGTGCAGAGAGGTTGCTGCAGTTTTTGGTGATTACAAGAGTTTCCACGTGGGTGATCAAGAGAATTCTACAGCGTGTCTTTTGGGGATCTGCAGAAGCCGTGAGAAGTCTTCTACGATGAGGGAGGCATTCCGTCTTCCTACAGTTGCTACAGTCTGCTACAGGAGCAGCTACTTGCAGACAAAGAGGAATATTCAAGAAATGCTGAAAAAATGAGAGAAAATGCGTCTAGTGTTATTGGGAGATATAAGAGTAACATACTTTATTTTATAATGCCAGAGACGTGCAGTTATTACGAATATTTTTTTTAAGCCGGCCAGTGTGTTTTGTATTATATAATCAATTTTGCTAGGCAGGGGCTAGCATGGGGTGGCCGAGCTATGTAAGGCCTAGGGTTTTTGATTAATAATATATTGTCCATGTGTTCTCTGTGACCTATGGAATGTGGAGAACAGTGCAGGAGCGGCGACCCGAGAGTAGCTGAACAATGAGTTTCTAGGGTTTTTGAGTTAGTCTGTAAGACTTGATTATCCATTATTTATTCATTGTTAATAAATGTTAATGTTATGATGCGACTCTCTCATTTTCATTACCTGTTAGAATGGAGAGAAAGAGGTGGAGAGAGAGAGAGGTGTCGGTGCTAGAGAGAGAGAGAGAGAGAGAGAGGGATTGCCGAGAGAGAGAGAGAGAGAGGCTGTGTGTAATGCTGTGTGTTGGTTTGCCTTCCGTTTCCTGCTACACGCTTACCTAATGAATAATGGGGTTGGGGGGGAATCCCCCCATTACATATATTCTCTTGAATAATTACAAGTTACAGGGCATCTTGAGATAGGAGCCTTCTGAAGAGACTTATCTTACAAAGAGGAAAGTCAGAGAGTAATTGGTACAAAGTTCTCAATGTTTTCTCTCAGAAAAGAAATGGTATTGGACAGACGAACAAACCTCCTTGACATGTGGGTCATTTGATGACAACTCAGTTTACTTTGGTTCTCGTGAGAGCCGGGTTTGACCTACCAGGCCATGGGCAGGATATTTGTTCATTTGTCTGTGGTTAGGATACGTTAGCATCGCGCTCATCCTGAACGGACTAGCTATTTTTGGGAGTTTTTTCCTCACTGATGTATTATACAGAGCGCAGCTATGTTTTTAATAAGGAAATGGATTACATTTCCATTTTTATATAATTTTCATTACACGTGCTACTTGGGAATATCATCATTAGTGTAGAACAAGAGGAAGACCTTGGAGTCATTATTACCAAGGACTTAAAATCCACAAGAGTATAAAAGCAGTAAAGGAGCCACAGAAACTAGTGGGATACATAAAGTGGCAGTTCAAGTACAGAAACAAGGAAACGGTGCTGCAGCTCTAAACATCGGTAGTTAGAGACCTCATCTCGAATATGCAGTACAGTTTTGGTCACCAACACTAAGAAAAGACATAAATAGATTAGGAGTACAAGCAAGAGCCACAAAGTTAATTCCATCCATCAGGCAAATGGGTTACCAAAGACGACTAGAGAGCCTGAACATGCAGGGATTAGGAACACGACAATTGCGAGGACAACTAATAGAAACATTCAAAATAATGAAAGGCATAACAAAAGAAGACAGTAACCTATTTACGTTAAACAATAACCAGACAAGAATTAATAGAGGGAAACTAGAACTGAAGAGATACAACACTTCTCCTTGCGGGAACTTCTTCACATACAAGATATATGACACATGGAATAAACTGCCTCTAGAAGTTGTAAACAGCAACAGTGCGGAAGAATTCAAAAGTAAGCTAGACAAAATCATTAGGACACTAAATGAAGAGTAAAACCTGCTCTTAGAGATAAGTGAGCACACTTTGTATCCTCGGATGGATTAATAAGTCTTTGAGACATCCTAATCCTTGTAACTCCTTGTAACTCTCTCTCTCTCTCTCTCTCTCTCTCTCTCTCTCTCACTCACTCACAATCACAACCCTGCTTTCCTGGGGCTGTCTAAACACTGTTCCTCAATTAATCTCCGCCTTCCCCCCTCCAACTCCCACATTCACCGTGACGTCACCTCGCATCGCCAATTAGCCAATCCGATCAATCATGCACGAAATGGCCGAGTTCTTTTCGCAGCAGATTTGTTGCTCCGTCATGACTTTCATTCCGTCGACTTTAATCGCTTATTACTCTCTTCTCCTTCTCCTGCCTCTGACAGTCTTTCCCCCTCTCCCACCCCTCCCCCCCTCCCCACCCCGTACCTTTTGTGCCTGTTAATCTCATTCTCTCCCTCTGGGGACACACACACACTCAATATAAATATATATATATATATATATATATATATATATATAATATATATATAATATATAGATAGATAGATAGATAGATAGATAGATAGATATATAATAGATATATACTATATATATATATATATATATATATATATATACTATACATATATATATTATATTATATATATATATAGATATATATCTATCTATATATCTATATATATGTATATAGATATATATATATATATATATAGAATATATATATATATATATATATATATCTATATATATATATATAGATATATATAAGACATATCTATATACATTCACATAGATATATAGAGATAGATATATATATAGATATAGTATAGATATACTCTATATAGTATATATATATATATATTAGATACGATATACCTATCATAATATACTATATATAATAGATATACATATATATATAGATATATAGATAGATATATATATATATATATATATAGATATATATATCATAGATTAATATAATATATCTATATCAATATATAATAGATATATATATATATAGATGTATATATATATATATATATATATAATATATATATATTATATAAACATCAGATATTTGAACAGAATTCTGCCGACTGGCAGACGATGCATTCTCAGTGACTAATTATTTTCATTCTAGATTAGAAACAAGAGCTCATTCTAGCGGCAATAATTATAACAACCTATGTTTTTTTCTTTATTTCTTTTAGTGTAACAGCTGACCTTCACACAATTTAGTTTACATTTTCAGCAACGCCGGAAAGAACGAAGTTAATTGATTATTTATGCTGTAGAATTCGGTAACTCATCCACCATAATGAGAACAATAAAAGGTTTATGTGATACAAGGTATCAGATAAACCGCCGCTGGATAAGAGTATAAATTGCATCCCTTTCCCATCCATCATTTAGAGGGGAAAGGAAACACGCCTACAGCACGAATAAAATACGACAAATACGCGACTAAAACATGATCAAAACCGCCCGTGTTTGGATGAAGCCGCTGGCGCGTGACTCTTTTGTGATGTTCCAATAACGGAATTGCTCGTGCGGTAGATCTTTTAAAAGCCTCTTTGAAGTTAGTTAAAATGCAAATGCCCTTTTTTTATTCAACTTTTTTTTATTTTTGTTGAGTGGTATGGGTCATGGGAACTCTGCAAAATCCGTGATCTGTACCTGAATAACCCTTGATGATAGAAATTAACTTTTTTTTATGGTAGGAAGAATAGAGGGCAGATCGTTTCAACATCCAACGGCTCATTCGGGTTCATTAGAGTCCCCACTTACAGTTCGTAATAGTCTATTGAATGTGATGTTCGATGAATTAGCTCCGGTTAACGTTTTAAAAGGAGCTCTGAATTCGGATTTATCTTCACCGTGGCATTACGAAGCTAAATAGAAATATAATGAAACATTCTTTACATTTCATATAATATCAAGATGCATGAGTTCGTTGCAACAAATACGGACATTTAGCAAATACATATAACAGAATAGACGGATGTTTCATGTATAAACAATAAAATTGCTATTATTAATAAACATGTACTTATATATATATATATATATATATATATATATATATATATATATATATATATATATATATATATATATATATATATTGTGACGAAGTGCCACGAATGTGGTTACCTCACTTACCAATCGTTAAATGAGTACCTCACAACAGCCAGACACCTAAACCTTCATCACAGGTAAAATACGACTGAACACTTTAAAGGCAACAATGATCCCTTAAACAACTTACCAGTATTGCAGAAAATCAGACTAAGTTCATTAAAACAAGTGTGAGGTAATCTTATATGTAATTAAATTAATTAAAGGGCATCACTCAATCAACAACTTTATAAGTCTAAGTATTTCCCTGATTTCAGAAGTCTAAGTACTTTCCTGATTCTAACTCACTTCAAGTAAATTGAAGGAAAACAGCTCAATTACCACTCTGTTTCTACCTAAACATAAATACACTTATATACTGGTGAAAAAGAAAACACTTATAAAAATTTTAAATACAAAATTTTATTATCAAACTCAAAATTTATAAGTGAAATTCACAATATCAGGGAAATTTACCGTTACTTGAAAACAAAGCAAAGTTTAATTAATTCTTAAATTAATTAAGTAAAAAAAGATCAAACTTAATTTGTCACAAAATTAAAGAAAATTGATTAAATAAGTCAAAATTTAAAAGTGTTAGGTAATAACTAAAATTTGGAAATTAATTCACAAGTGCTAAACAATAATGAAACTTAAATAAAATTCTAAGTAAATGCAAATTAATTCACAAGTGTTAAATTCAATTAAATGTTCAACGATTAATTATTGAAAACAGCTAAGTTAATCAAATGATGAATGCAAGTGAAAACACATCACAGAAAAATATGGAAACTACCATAATTGTAGAAAAGCATTAACCACACTGAATATAAAATAAAAACACACACCTCAACAACCAAATGGATAAATGCAAAAAAAAAATCACTTCAGTAAGAAAAATGGATAAATGCAAAAAAAAATCACCTCCAATGAAACAAACACAAAACACAAGAATCTGCAATGTGTAAAAATTTAAATTTTCACCAAACCACTGTAACTATTAGTTGCAACTAATAAAAATTGTACAACACAATTACCATGGTACAAATTTTCTTTCTGCTGCATCTCGTTCAAAAAATTTCACCAATTCACAATATTTCAAAAAAGAAAAGGCGCCGTTACACACTTGTACAATGTTTCTTCACATTCCACAAAAAGCACTAAATAATACTAAATAACTCTAAGAAATACGAAATCCAAAATTTACGAGTGTCCATTCAGTAAGTATTAAATCTTTACGTTAATGTAATATCAAGTTTGGGACGGGAGAGAGAGAGAGAGGAGAGAGACCTCTAAACGCCAGGAATTCAGTCTGTAATGACCAAGACATTCTTGTATGGGCGAGGCATAAAGAGACTGACGGGCTCAAATTGTTTTTGACACGTACTTCAGCTAATATCATCAAAATTCTCTTTCAAAACAATATCAAAAGAGAAATTGAAATTACAATCACAAATAACATTTATTATTATATGATTTAAGATGATAAAAGTATTATAATATATAAGGGATAATGATTTACAAAGAAAGCAACACTAAATGACCTCATTTCCCAAAGATGGCGTACGCTTTTACAGAAGGTTCTAGAACAATCTTACAAAAAGATGATGCAATATACTTCCATGTGATTACTCGGCAAAGACATACACGTTTGAAACCAGTCATGTACGTAGTATGCTCTCTACATGTTCCAAACAGATGTCCCTATCAGACGTGTTGATATGTTTCCAGAACAAAACGGAGATCTTGAGCTTCTCATTATTTTTGTTCCACGTCATCCTACTCCTCACGTTCCTAAATTACCCTTCTATGCCAGCTTTCCTTTTATTCACAATACATCTTTTTAGAACTCCACGCTTTAATATCTGGTCATCTCCCTGCCTTGAAAACCAAAATTATACCCACAAACCCACTGATATCGGTAGCCTTTTCAGCTTCAAGGACCGTTTGGATCCATTGGTGACCTCATGTGTTATTTACAAATTTACTTGTCCTCGATGTAATCGAGGAACCTATATTGGATCGACACTTAGGTTATTTAAGGTCCGAATCGACAGTCATAGAGCTGTCAGCTATAGAACTGGCACTAAGCTTTCGAATCCCGAATTTTCCAACATAAAGGATCATACCGATAAATGTAGGTATTCTATTCAGTAAAAGGACTTTGAGGTTTTGAGGAGAGCTTCCAATCATAAGGTTTTAGCAATTAATGAATCATTGTTTATTAAAAAACTGGTCCCCTCACTGAACAACCATGCCACATCTACACCTCTTTACCTCTCGTGAACTGTTTACATTTTTTGTTAGTCCTCCTTCTGTCTTCACACTCAACTATTGGTCCTTATTTGTATTTTTAACTGTGATCGTTTTATTTTACCTTACATTGTGTATTTTAATATTGTAGCTTAATTTTATTGTACTAATTAGATATTGTTACTTTTTAGCTTGAAAATGAGGCCTGCTGGTTGGCTTCGAAACGTTCCAACTTAATAAATATGAGTTCCTTGACCTGTTGGTGTGCTTCCGTTGTCTTCATTGTATAGTTGGTTTAAGAGAAACCTCCGTCTGTTGAATGTATGTAATATATATAATATATATATATATATATATATATATATATATATATATATATATATATATACATATATATATGTATAACTGAATCACGAAAGTTAGGAACGCGATAAATCCATAAATAAAGTATATGCCACGAAGGAAAAATAAACGAAGGAGTAACTGCGAGACCTTTCGACGTTTCCACGTCCTTTACTGAGCAGAACTGACATACATGGGACAAAAGACAAAACAAGAAGTTTCGTATAACTGACAGATAGATATTATAAAGAGATTAGTACCTAGAATCCGACACACCTGGAAGAGAGTAACCTTCCCAAACAAGCATAAACAATGGGTGCGATTAAAAGTTTAAGATAAACATCTCAGATACAAGGACAAGACAATTAAAGAATTATAGGTGACAGCTGTTCAGAACTTTGGTAAACAAAACCATGTTCACAATACATATTCACAATACAGGTTAGACATACATTACAACGAAGATAACTCAAAGGCAACTAATTTTTATTTAAGTCTGTAATTATATCTTTGAGGTCATTCTTAAACATGTTACAAATACAAGGGTCTAAATGAAAAAGGCCACAACTAACATTGAAATTACAATGAAAAGTAAGTTGTATTAAAGCAGATTCTAAAAGATTTCGTGATAAGACATCTCTTGACCTTGCAATTACTGAACTACCAACCCAATTTATTCGGTGGTTGTTTTCACTTAAATGAATGAATATTGCATTAGATGTTTGCCCAGTTTTTACAGAATATTTATGCTGGCTTAGCCTTACTTCTGAATTTACATTGAAATGGTTCTCTGTGTATCAAAACATCTAAGAAAGGGAGGCAGTTGTCTTTTTCTAATTCTAGAGTAAACTTAATGATGGTACCTGGTTATTTAATTTAGAGAGTAAATCATTTACATCAATACCGACAGGCAGGAAAGCTCCTTGTTTTTTTCCAGTTCCTTGAATTTTTCCTTCTCTTTCAATCATTAAGTTTACTCTAGAATTAGAAAAAGACAATTGCCTCCCTTTCTTAGATGTTTTGATACACAGAGAACCATTTCAATGTAAATTCAGTATTTATAGGAAACCGACCAACAACTTAACTTATGTTCATTTCTTCTCAGGCCACCATCTTAACATAAAAATATCAATTTTTTATTCTATGTTTTTACGAGCATTACGCATTGTCAGTCCCCAATATTTGGATAAAGAAATTGAATACATAAGAAAAATAGGGAAAGATTTATGCTATCCTTCTCATATGTTAGATATTTGTTATAATAAAGCCCACAAAAAGTTTTATACTGTAAGTAACATGCAGAAAGAAAATTTTAAGAACATTCTCAGTTTGCCTTTTTTTAACGGATTTGAAACCATTAAACCATTGTTAAAAGCTTTTAATGTCAACCTTGTTTTCTCCTATAATAACACACTAAAAGGAATGTTAATAAAAAATAGCCCCAGAGAAAGCAACAACATAATATATAAAATTCCATGTATGGATTGTCCTTCATTTTATCTCGGACAGTCTAGCAAAGGCCTAGAAGTAAGGCTAAGCCAGCATAAATATTCTGTAAAAACTGGGCAAACATCTAATGCAATATTCATTCATTTAAGTGAAAACAACCACCGAATAAATTGGGTTGGTAGTTCAGTAATTGCAAGGTCAAGAGATGTCTTATCACAAAATCTTTTAGAATCTGCTTTAATACAACTTACTTTTCATTGTAATTTCAATGTTAGTTGTGGCCTTTTTCATTTAGACCCTTGTATTTGTAACATGTTTAAGAATGACCTCAAAGATATAATTACAGACTTAAATAAAAATTAGTTGCCTTTGAGTTATCTTCGTTGTAATGTATGTCTAACCTGTATTGTGAATATGTATTGTGAACATGGTTTTGTTTACCAAAGTTCTGAACAGCTGTCACCTATAATTCTTTAATTGTCTTGTCCTTGTATCTGAGATGTTTATCTTAAACTTTTAATCGCACCCATTGTTTATGCTTGTTTGGGAAGGTTACTCTCTTCCAGGTGTGTCGGATTGTAGGTACTAATCTCTTTATAATATCTATCTGTCAGTTATACGAATTTTCTTGTTTTGTCTTTTGTCCCATGTATGTCAGTTCTGCTCAGTAAAGGATGTGGAAACATCAAAAGGTCTCGCAGTTACTCCTTCGTTTATTTTTCCTTAGTGGCATATATCTTTATTTATACTATATATATATATATATATATATATATATATATATATATATATATATATATATATATATGTGTATGTATATATACATATATATAAATAAATATGGCTGGTAAAAATGTTCTGTTACAAGAGAATTCCATCTAATAAAAGGAAGCCATAAAAATGCCAGAATATAGAGAGAAAATAATATATTTCAGAGACTGTTGTCTCCCTCTTCAGGTAGATGATTGAAAAAAGTTACAGAAAATATGGTATTTATACCAAGAGGTCCATCCACCGGTAAGCCAGTTTAGGTCACTCCCCTTGATAATCCTTCTTTAATCCTCTTAAGCATTGGTTGCATGAAAACTTTATCAATGATATCTGAATCCCATGAGCCCTTTGAGATGTTCATTACCTGTCTCTGTTTAATCAAGGCCGATTCTATCATCTGACTCTTGTACCGACAGTTGCTGCTATAAATTATATGTGACAAATTCCAGTTCATTCTATGGTTATGTTCATTTATACGGTTGAAAATAGCTGAGTTCTGTTGTCCATACCTAACTGACTGTTTATGTTGTATTAATTTTTGGGGAAGTAATTTTCCTGTAAAACCAATGTAAGATTGGTCACAGTCCAGGCAAGGGATTTCGTAAACGCCTGTGTCCTTGAAGAATGTCTTTTGTTTGGAGTTAATCAGGGATTTGCCTACGGTATTTAGGTAGATAAATACTGTAGCTGGGTCACTGTCTTAATCCTGTCCAGGTGTGGAATTTTTATTTTATTGTTGGGTGTCTCTCTGGTCCTGTCTTGAGGGCGTCGGTAGAAAATTACATTTGCTTTGTGAATTGCTTTCTTAATTGTATAGCTGCTCACGAATTAGTTCATAATTTTTTTCCAGGAAATCTGGGGAACAAATTCGTAAGGCTCTTAAGAACACCCTGCTGGCTACGCCTATCTTGATACGAATGTCGTGAAAGCTTAAGTAGTGAATGTTTGAAAGTGAGATCGTTGGTTTTCTGTATATGGTAAATTTGTATTCCGTCGTGTCTCTATTATTAAAACATCAAGAAGAGGAATTTTGTTGTCTGTTTCCTATTCAACTTTTAATTTGATGATGGGCACTGATGCGTTTAATTTTGAAAGGAATTCATTGAAATTGCCCCATCTGTTTTCCAAAAATGTTACATATCTCATCCACAGCATGTTTTTGGTTTTTATTGCATTTATCACGGTAGTTTCAAAGTATTCCATGTATAGATAGGCTAAAACAGGACTTAAAGGACTACCCATACTACACCGGAGTGTTTGTTTATAGAATGATTCCCCGAATGAAAATACGTTATTAGATACACATACTTCAACTAACTTTATTATTTTGTCAAGTGCCAATGGGAAATGATTTCAATAGGGAGCTCATTTTTTCCTCAAAAACTGGTACTTTTGTGAATAGGGAATCTACGTCAAGGCTTAAAAGTTTTATGTTGTGAAGTGGTATATGTGCTTCTCTGAATTTGCGAGAAAAATCTTCTAAATGTTTAATGTGACTGTGAGAAAAAGTGTCTAATAAAGTTAATTGAATAATGTCTATCTAATAACGTATTTTCATTCGGGTAATGAATTTATTTATTTATTAATTTCTATTAAACACATGCTCATGTGTTCATTAGTTCCAATTTATATATATATATATATATATATATATATATATATATATATATATATTATATATATATATATATCCATAATGCATTTCTTTAATATATACATTGATTCGCTCAAATATAAATATATTTGCTGTAGCAAACTCGAAAATATTTTGTTCGGTCAGAAAATTGTATTAAATGTAAAGATCATTTTTATTTAGTAATTCGCAATACCACAGTGAAGATAAATTAGAATATGTATTTAGAGCTCCTTAAAAACGTTCACCGGAGCTAGTTCAGTGTATGGATCCTGAGTGAATCTCACGTTCAGTAGAGTATTACGGAAAATAATAAATAATGTTAATTTCTATCATCAGGGTAATCTAGTATACAACACGGACTTTTCAGAATTACCATGATCCCTGCCACAATAAAAAAGGAAAATATAAAAAAAAGTGCATTTGCATTTTAACGAACTTCAAAGAGGCTTTTAAAAGATCTACCGCACGCGCAATTCCGTTATTGGAACATCGCAAATGAGTCACACGCCGATGGCTTCGTCCAAACAATGTCAGTTTTGATTGTGTTTTAGTCGGTTTTTAGGGGTTTATTTGCGTGTGATTTAGTCATGTTGTACTCGTGTTTAAACCCCCAAGTGATGGAGAGGAAAGGGATAAAATTCATACTCTCAATCAGCGGGGTTTATGTGATGCAAAAAGCTAACACATAAACCTTTATGGGGGATGATAAAATTGTTGTCATTATCGAATTCAACAGTACAAAAGATTCATTAACTTTGGTCTATCTGGCGTTACTGTAATTATTTAGGGAAATGTTTTACGCAAAAATGTGAAAGAATATTGACAAAAATGGTTTGCTACAATTAACGCGAGATTGGCCTTTTTTTAAACTTATGAAAATAATCAGTCATGTGACTATCATTTGATGGTCGGCAGAATTCTGTTGACGTTTCCGATTTATATGCATACATATACATATATATATATATATATATATATATATATATATATATATATATATATATATATATATATATATATATATATATATATATATATATATATATATATATATATATTTATATATTGCTACTTTCAAAATGCATGTTTCCCCTCTTTGAAATGTCATGCAACATTTTTTCAGATTCCTAGATAGCTTAGAATAGGATGTTTTAAATGTGTGTTCAGATTTCGCATTACTTAATGTAAAAGAATATATATATAACGTAAAAAGAGAGAGATTCTTTGTCTTTTCGAAGCTATGAATGTTTAACTTTTATGTCAACACTTTGAGATTAGAGGAACTCAGAGATCTCCGTTTGCTTCCCTATTCTGTCAACGCGTTTGATAGCGAACGAGCTCGAATCTTGCGTTGTTATCAAAACATGTCAATCTTAATTATCTCTCAGCCTCCGTTTCGATCGGGTACGTGTCTTTTTTTTTTTTTTAACAGACTGGACTCGTACGCGTATGACTTTGATGAAAACCAGTGCATGTTACACATTTCTTTATGAAGATTGCATCAGATTTCAAAGCTACTGGAAGCATTCGTGACAAGAACGTTTTGTATCATATCTGCCCTCTCCAGTTTCCGTAAAGGAAGAAAATTCCATTCTATCTTGAGACCTTGAGGCAGTCAGATCTCTCTCTCTCTCGCTCTCTCTCTCTCTCTCTCTCACTCGAAATCATTGAGATTATATTAACATAACGTAAATTAGTCACTCGTAACTTGTGAGAATTTCATATTTGATATTTCTTAGAGTTTGTTTTGTGTTATTTAGTTTCTTTTGTGGAATCTGAACAAACATTGCTTCGTAACGGCGCCTGGTTTTTGTGAAATTGTGTAAGACAAGACTGCAGCAAATTAAGAAGTTGGTATACCAAAAAGGTAAAGTGTGTTATATTTTTATTAGTTGCAACTAATAACTAATAACGGTTAGGTAACAACTAATAACTAAAAGTTAATGGGAAAAGTGTTTGGTTAACTAATAACTAATAACGGATAGGAATTGTGTTTAACTAATAATGGATAGGGAGTGTGGTTAACTAATAACAGATGGTTGTGAAGGTTTGGTAAAAACTGTTGGTTACAGGGTTTTTGAGTGGAAAAGATTTACACTTTTACACATTGCGTATTTTTGTGTTTGTGATTGTTCCATTGTTTGTGCACTTGTTCATTTTCTTGTTGAAGTGTGTCTTTTTATTTTATATTTTCATTTGCATTCACAATTTAATTGACTTAGTTATTTTCATTGCTTAATCATTGCACATTTAATTAAATTTAACATTTATGAATTAATTTGCATTTACTTAGAATTCTTTTCAAGTTTTATTGTTGTTTAGCACTTGTGAATTAATTTCAAATTTTCAATTATTGTCTAACACTTTTGAATTTTGATTGAATTAATTTTCTTGAATTTTGTGATAAATCAATTTTGATTTAATTTTACTTAATTTGATTCAAGAATTAATTAAAATTTACTTTGTTTTCAAGTAACAATAATTTTCCCTGATATTGTGAATTTCACTTATAAATTTTGAATTTAATAATAAATTTTTGTATTTAAAATTTTTATAAGTGTTTTCTTTATCTTACACCAGTATAAGTATATTTAATTATGATTAGATTATATTTATGTTAGGTAGGAACATAGAGTGGTAATTGATTTGCTTTCCTTCAATTTATTTGAAGTGACTTAGAACCAGGGAAGTACTTAGACTTCTGAAATCAGGGAAATACTTAGACTTTTAAAGTTGCTGATGGAGTGATGCCCTTTGATTAATTTAATTAGTTGCAAGATTACCTCACACCTGTTTTGATGAACTTAGTCTGATTTTCTGCAATACTGGTAAGTGTTAAGGGATCACTGTTGCCTTTAGAGTATTCAGTCGTTTAAACGTGTTATGAGGGTTCATGTGTCTGGCTTTTGGTGAGGTAATATTTGATGCAAGGTAACCAGATACTTGGCAATTCGTAACAATATATGTATGTATGTATGTATATAAATCGGAAACGTCAACAGAATTCTGCCGACCATCAAATGATAGTCACATGACTGATTATTTTCATAAGTTTAAAAAATGGCCAATCTTGCGTTAATTGTAGCAAACTATATATATATATATATATATATATATATATATATATATATATATATATATATATATATATATATATATATATATATATATATATATATATATATATATATAGAGAGAGAGAGAGAGAGAGAGAGAGAGAGAGAGAATGAGAGAGAGAGAGAGAGAGAGCTAGAGAGAGAGAGAGAGAGAGGTGTATTCGTGTGTAATTTGCATCTAAATAACGACTTAAATGGAAACACATTACAGTGCATCTATGTATGTAGTAGTATGTCGTATAACGGCAGATAATGCCACGATATTTCACAACAACGAAAACAGAAGTTTATCATACGAACAAAACTGCAAATTCTCAGATTTGATTTGATGCTTAATTTTTCATACACTGCTTTTTTCTAAATTTGTTCGATTAATGTAAAAAAAAATACGTCAATTTTGGAGCTAGGTTTTACGGAAACTTAGAAAAAACAATTATTAAAACCCCATTAGAAATTGACTTACTCTCAGAAAAAAGGATAATTCAATATTATATTAAGATAATTGAATTTTACATAATTTCTCATCAAAACGATGTTTTTATTAGTAAGATATTCCCTTAGTTATGCTTTAAATATGAAATTATACAGTCTTTACTAGTTTATTCTCAATACTATACAAAGTGTTTAAACTGACTCTCAATATTAAAGGGGGAAAATACACATAGTCTTCCTCACCGGAGTAGAATTGACACTACCAAATTTGAAGTCCTACGTGTTTAACAATTCAACATTTTCTTTCTGTTTAACCAAGAGGTTTCGGCGAAGCTGTGTACACACACCATAGGAAGAAAGATCACACATTCGCCTTCCGTTTGTGTAGCAAAGGAAAGCGATTAGGAATTCCTGCCTTTTGTAAATTCAGTTTTTCAGTTTTATATTTTTTTGTTAACTTCGGGTTAGGCCTAAATCTCCCTGGCTGCCCTTTATGTAACTCTCTCTCTACACATATCCGGGTGGTGTCAGTAAGCTTGGCAAGAGAGAGAGAGAGAGATCAATGTACGTATTATCAAAATCAAGAAAGATTCTGTTTATATAATATTCAGAGAGACAGACAGACAGAGAATATATCCAAGCTCCTTTATGTAACCTTTCCCACATACATCTAGGTGATGTCAATGTTAGATCAGACTGAGAGAGAGAGAGAATACCTCCCAGCTTCTTTATGTAACTCTCTCTCTCTCTCTCTCTCTCTCTCTCTCTCTCTAAGTACTCAAAAAGAAAAATAGAGTACTTAGAAGAACTAACCCAAAATGAAAAGAAAATAGATATAATGAATATAAGTGAAACCTGGTATTCCCAAGAGACTGGGAATGATGATCAAATAAAAGGGTTCCAAACTTATAGATCAGATAGAAAAAATAGGAATCAAGGGGGAACCGCAATATATGGGAAAGACAAAAAACAAGGAAAAATATATGAGAAATATAGTAACTCAGAATGTGAACTAATAGCGGTAGAATTTGAATCTGAAAAATTGATGAACATAGTAATATATAGACCTCCTAATACTAAAGAGTTTGACTTAATAATTGAAAAATTGGATGATATATGTAGAAATCACAAGGACTGGACTATTCTCCTATCTGGTGACTTCAACTTTCCTTTCGTAGAATGGAAAGAACGAATAGGAGACTGTGGTTGTACTTATACATATAAAAAAGAGAGTAATAGTAGTGCAGAAGATAAGAGGCAATTTGAAAAGCTATTAGATATGCTACTAGAATACAACATTCAACAAATAAATCACCTGCCAACAAGAAAGGAAAATACTTTAGACCTAGTATTTGTGAACGAGATGAATTATGTTAAAGAAATAATAGTTTATAATGCGAGTATTTCAGATCATAATGTCATAGAATTAACAGTTCATTCCAAAGCAAGTGAAAATAGAGATAAGCAAGAAATGAAAAAGTGGGAAGGATATGGAAAATACAACTTCTACAGTAAAAATATAAAATGGTCAGAAATTAATGAAGAATTAAACAAAGATTGGGATAACATTTTCGTAAGTGATGACATAAGGGTAAATACGGAGATATTATATAAAATATTGGAGAAAATAGTGGATAAATATATACCGAAGAAGAAAAGTAAACATCATTCATGCATACCAAGAGACAGAAGGATCTTGTTCCAGAAAATCAGAAAGTGGAAAAAAGGTCTTGCAAAAGAAAAAATGCATGGAAAGTTATAGAACTAAAAAGTAAGATAGAAAATGCAGAACAAAAGATTATACAATCAAAAGAAAATGAAAAACGGGACTTGGAAGAAAAAACCCTATTAAATATCAAGCAAAACCCCAAACTATTATACTCATATGCGAAGAAGATGAATAAAGGAAGAATAGAAATAGGCCCTCTGAGAATTGAAGGGAGATTAACGAATGAAAAAAAGGAAATTTGCAACATACTGGCAGAACGATATAAGAGAGAATTCACCCCTAGAATAGATAATGAAGATAATGATATAGAAGTAAGGGACGAAAATAGTGAATATTTAGCTGACATAGAAATTAATGAAGCTGATATTGTGCAGGCAATTAATGAAATTAAAAATGGAGCTGCTGCAGGGCCGGATGGAGTCCCTGCTATCTTGTTAAAGAAAGTAGTTCATTCTATCGCAAAGCCACTTGCAATATTATTAAGACAAAGTGTAGATACAGGCAAGATTTATGATGAGCACAAATTAGCATATATCACCCCTACTTTCAAAAGTGGATCAAGACTAGAGGCAAGTAATTATAGGCCTGTGAGTCTAACATCACATATTATGAAAGTGTATGAAAGGGTAATGAAGAAAATATTATGAAACATTTAATAAAAAATAATTTGTTTAATATAGGGACAACACGGTTTCGTACCCGGAAAAAGTACACAAACCCAACTGTTAGTCCACCGTGAGAACATATTCAAAAATATGAAAAGCGGAAATGAAACAGATGTGGTTTATCTAGACTTTGCAAAAGCTTTTGACAAAGTAGACCATAATATATTAGCAAAGAAAATTAGAAAACACAATATCGTAGATAAAGTAGGAAGATGGTTAAAAGAATTTTTACACAACAGAAAACAGATAGTTATTGCAAACGATGAGAAATCGGATGAAACCAAGGTAATATCCGGTGTGCCACAAGGTACGGTGCTAGCTGCAATATTGTTTGTTATTATGATTGAAGACATAGACAGTAATGTTAAGGATTCGGTAGTGAGTAGTTTCGCTGATGACACAAGAATAAGTAGAGAAATTACTTGTGATGAAGATAGGAACGCTCTACAAAGAGACCTTAACAAAGTATATGATTGGGCAGAGGAAAATAGGATGGTATTTAACTCTGATAAATTTGAATCAATAAATTATGGAGACAGAGAAGGAAAGCTATATGCATATAGGGGACCTAATAATGAGACAATCACAAATAAGGAAGCAGTTAAAGACCTTGGTGTGATGATGAATAGGAACATGTTATGCAATGATCAAATAGCCATTCTGTTGGCAAAATGTAAAGCAAAAATGGGAATGTTGTTACGGCACTTCAAAACAAGAAAAGCTGAACACATGATTATGCTTTATAAAACATATGTTCGTAGTCCACTTGAATATTGCAATATGATATGGTACCCACACTATCAAAAGGATATTGCACAAATAGAGAGTGTACAAAGGTCCTTTACAGCTAGAATAGAAGAAGTTAAGGACCTAGACTACTGGGAAAGACTACAATCCTTAAAATTATATAGTCTAGAAAGGAGAAGAGAACGCTACATGATAATTCAGGCATGGAAACAGATAGAAGGAATAACAGAAAATATCATGGAACTAAAAATATCAGAAAGAGCAAGCAGAGGTAGATTAATAGTGCCCAAAACTATACCAGGAAAAATAAGGAAAGCACACAGAACATTAATCCACTACGCACCAGCATCGATAATGCAGCGTCTATTCAATGCGTTGCCAGCTCATCTGAGGAATATATCAGGAGTGAGCGTAGATGTGTTTAAGAATAAGCTCGACAAATATCTAAACTGCATCCCAGACCATCCAAGATTGGAAGATGCAAAATATACCGGAAGATGTACTAGCAACTCTCTGGTAGACATTAGAGGCGCCTCACACTGAGGGACCTGGGGCAACCCGAACGAAGTGTAAGGTCTGTAAGGTAAGGTAAGGTCTCTCTCTCTCTCCATATATCCAGGTGTGTCAATAAGCGAGGCCAGGTTGGAGAGAGAAAGAGAGTCTCAGAAGCTTCGATTTACGTAGATTAAAATATCTTCGTAAATTCAACTTTCAAAATCGAAGATCCATTGATGTCTTAGAGTCACAATTTCCTTAATCAAAATCTTCAAGACAGGCTGTATGTTTAAAGAACTAAGCAAATGTGAAAAAGTCAATCGTAATGTCAATTAATAATTGAATAAAATTAGACTGATTATAACATTTTCCTATCTTGAATTATTCTTGCCTGGTTGTAACTTTCTTTTACTTATTACTTGATTACTTATTTCAATTTATTTCAAACGAATAACCCCATTTACAGGTCACTAACTTCTGCTAACTCTGCATTTCCTCTTTTGAGAATTTTCAATACATATTCACTAAAATTTTAATTAGAAATTTTATTTCCAACTTGTATCGTTTATGAAAACACTTTTCAAAATATAAACTACTTATTCCACTCATTTACTTACATGCCAGTTATTACATTTTACCGTTCTAGACGACGATAAGTCTGAACATACAGTTCATCATGCATAGCCTATTGATATTACCCACAAGACAAAATATGTGGATATAAAGTTTGTTTAATATATATAAAGTTTAAATGATATTTTTCTTGGCTTATTCCACCACGCCCTTTAGACCAAAATCCAGTCTCCAGTTTTATGTGTTTACTGGAACTCTTTACGCATTAATTTCCATGAAGACAAGTATTTAAGGCCCAGTGTTCCATAAACTATAGCCTATTCTTTTGGAGCTGACGTTATACATCGGCAGTCGATAGTGCTGAAGTTGGTCGTGATTGGTTGGAGCCAATACTACTCACCGCCCACCGGGAGAGTTACGGCCAATCAGGAGGAGAAAGCAGAGCTCCAGTGACATCGGACACCGATCTCTACCGCCAGATGAAAACAGGCTGAGTTTTCTTGTAAATAAATGTTGATATTTTTTATAAATATACCTTTGATTAAACGTATATGTATACATAACTATGTATATATATTATATATATATATATGTGTGTGTGTTACAAAATGGGCAAATACCACATTATAAAAATAGACTGTATTCCAGAAAATAGGCCAGATTCGATCTATCAGGAAAAACTAGATTATATAAACCAAATGAAACCAATATTATCCAGATGAACCTGTCACACAGAAGACGGATTGTTTGAAGCGACACAACAAATGAAACAAAAAATGAGACATCTCTCTTCGAATACAGATATGACCGTTCAACAAATTAAAAAGTCTCATAGTATAAAATAGTCTCTTCACTCCGTTATATACAATCATGGGGCCTGTCGATACTGGCAATTAATCGGCCCGCAGAGACCGACAGAGGTCCTGTCAAAAAGAATTATGGCCCTCATTAAAATACATTATAAACGAATCATTAAAACAGAGGTTCACTGCAGCGGCCCATCTCATTGTACAAAAAATTCCTCATTAAAACAATATTTACTATTTTTGATACATAACCTTATGAGACTGGTGAGGTTTGCTACAGTTAAGGGAATGTCATGACATTCTAATTCATCCTCCAAATATTCAAGTAAAGCATCTACAGGCACTTTTGTAAATAAAGGGAAATTTTTTGTACAAAAGTTTGGCATGGCTATGAGTAATCCCTTATCTCCTGTCCTTAGCAATATTTACATGGAATTTTTTGAGACAAAACTCTTACCAAGAATTTTGCCCCAAAAAGTTATATGGTTTAGGTACGCGGATGATATTTTCTGTATTTGGCTAGTTCACGAAAATCTCCAGGAATTCCTTAATAATCTCAATAATTTAGTCCCTTCTATAAAATTTACTGTAGAGGAAGAAAGAAATTATAATTTGAATTTTCTTGATATAACTGTCTATAGAAATGATAGAAATTTCACCTTTTCAGTCTTTCGGAAATCAACAAACATTGCCTCTTTTGTTCATTACTACTCCAATCACCATCAAAATGTTAAATTCTCTGTTTTTTTTTTTGGATGTTCCTAAGGACTTTACGTGTCTGTAGCCCGCAGTTTATTGACGCTGAAATTAAACTATTTATGATATTGCGTTGAAACTTAAATACCCAAGGACTTTTGTAGATGTGGCATAGAAAAGAGCTAGAAAAACATTTTATTCAACTAATGACAAACTTGAATTTAGTAAGCATAACATTCTAAAATTACCCTATGATGAAAGGTTTTTAGATATTCCTAGAATTTTAAAGCTTTTTAATATAAATGTTGTTTTCAGTAATATTAATGTCAAGAGTTAATAATCGAAAATTCTCCTAAAGATCTTCCAGGCTGCATATATGAAATTCCTTGCAAAAAGCGTGATAAAGTCTATTACGGACAGACCGGTAAATCTCTTTCACAACGTCTCAAATAGCACCAATATTCTGTGAGAGCTGGGCAAATATCGAATGCATTATTCGTACATATGAGAGATTTAGATCATCCTATTAACTGGAGTCAAGCAAGAGCCTTAATCCCATATAATGACAGTTAAAAGGAATATCATTGAATCTTGTTTCATCAAGTCAAAAAATAAAAATTTTCTAAATTTAAGTCTTGGTTTATTTAAACTTGATGCTTTCATAATGATAAAAGTTGTAGATAAATATAAGCAACAAAATTAATATATTCAGTTTTTACATGTTTTGGACTGTAAAGATACTTTGTAATTTCGGTCAAATCTGTTTAGGTTTGTGACCGGTGATATCCGATAACCCTTGATTATCTCTTTTAATTTTTACCCTTTTGACAATTAACCATCTGGTATTCTTGATCTTGTTGTGTACCTGAGACCTTTCTCTCCAGTTGTATTTCATTCGCTCCTTGACAATGTAAAGACGAAAGCGCTTGGATTTCTGGCTATCATTTTCCTGTGGTATTCGCTTATATATATATATATATATATATATATATATATATATATATATATATATATATATATATCATATATATATATACTATATATATATATATATATATATATATATATATATATATGTATATATATATATATATATATATATATATATATATTATATATATATATATATATATAGTATATATATATATATATATATATATATATATATATATATATATATATGATCGTTTCAAAAACTATTCTGATTTTTTGTTAGCATTTAAGCACTATTCATTTTTAGGTATAATGATATTAGAATTATAATTCATGAAATTATTTTCTCCAATTTTTGTAAAAGGTAAAAAAAAATTTAAATACAGAAAAAGAAATAAGCCCTAGAAACATTTTTATAGTCATTTCTGCACTAATGTAAATATTTGAAGAAACGAAATCGCTATTAGAACATCCTGGTTCAACCCGTAAGTGTCGAAAGCAGCTCTTTCACACTGTAGAAATATACTTTTGGGTATTTTGTAAGTACATAACAAAGCTTCAAATCTTTGTAATATCGAGACGCTTTTGAAAAACTTTTCTATCTTACCGAACTTTTTCAGTTTCATTTCAAAGCGGTTCCTCATCTTTTCAAGACAACACGAAACAGTTTGTAAATACCTCTAAACCTCCAAACATGAGGGATGACCTCCCGTTTCGACATATTAATACAAGGCTGGTTTTAACCTAAAAAATCTGTTGTTTACTTCCTAAGTTCCTGTAACCTTGTATTGACAGTCCACAGAAAAGAATGACCAATTTTTCGTGGCTTTCCTTTTGTTAAACCGCCCCCTCCCCCTCCTCCAACCCCCGACCCAACACAAGAGAAACGAGAACAAAACCATCTTATTCTTTGTGTATTCTGTAGGATTTTGTATTTTTTGTAGTCCCTCCCTTAGATAGGCCTAACCGTTGTAGGTCCATATTGTAACCCTCTCACTCTAACTTCCTCCTCTCCATACAAATGTCAGGTTAAAATAAGCTATTGATTTCAACAAGCAGCTTATTATAGTTCAGAAGTAAAATTCTATGATACTTTTATCTTCATTAACAATGTGTTCGCAATTCTAGATGCCGTCATCTTCCAAACAATGAATAGATAAATAATTATATATATATATATATATATATATATATATATATATATATATATATATATATATATATACATATGTGTGTGTATGTATGCATGTATGTATGTTTGTTTATATATAGATGTGTTTGTGCATGCCAAATGCTACGTCAGCAATTCCCGCAAAAGAATATTAACTGAAAAACAGAAGACATAAAATGCGTCAGATTGTAATGTTTCCTTTTATGCTGAGGGCGTTGTTATTCTCGTAAATACGACATGGTAGAAATACGTCGGAGATGGAATACGAGGGGATCAATGTACACACACACACACACATACAGAAATGTATGTATATGTGTGTGTGCATGTCTATATATGCATATAAATGCATATAATTCCTTACATACGTACATAAGTGTGAATGCATATAAATACAAACTTAGTTTTGTGTCCCTGTGTAAGATGGAAAGAGCAATTGTCTATTCACAGATAATTCGAGAATACGATCGAGGTAGCTTAGAGAGAGAGAGAGAAGAGAGAGAGAGAGAGAGATGATTTAACCACACACATAAAAAAGTGCAATTACAAAGCATTCCACACATAAAAACTATAAAGTTGATGAGAACAACAACTGTAGAAGCGATGTATCGAAAGGGCCTTGCTCTGGAAACAATGTCTGGCATATATTTCCCGTAAGTTCTGGGGCAGTAAACAACTTTTTTTATCTATTTATTTTTATTTACAGGATAATGGACCGCGTATGTTCTGTAAGCCAGAGTGAGGCTTCTCAAATATTTATGTCAGGATGATCCGACATTTTCCATTTTGTGATGGATTTCTGCGCTTTTTTGGGTTTTGACGTCATGATAATTATTATTATCACTGTTGTTGTTGTTGTTTGCTGCTGTAATAGGTCTGCGTAAATAGAGGAAAGTGGTTTAGTAGTCCTTTTTATTTGGGTGGGGTGGGGCCGAGTGGGATTATGTCTGTTTTTAATTCGTGATGGTGGATGATATAATTCATTTGTTTATTGAGGTAATGGTTGATATATATATATATATATATATATATATATATATATATATATATATATATATACATATATATATATTGAAAGGTTTTTTGCCACGAAGGAAAAAATGAAAAAGCGAGATAGCCAAGTACTTTCATTTTTTCTTTCGTGGCAAAAAAAACCTTTATTTATACATAGCATCACGTTTTATATACTTCGTGATCAAGTTATTCATATATATACTATATATATATATATATATATATATATATATATATATATATATATATATATATATATATATATAACTAAACCATTTAAAAAGATGCGGCACCTGCTGCTGTTAACATTAAGAGTTGAAGGCTGAGTGATTCGGAGAGGAGGGAGAAGCAGCAAAGAAAGCCGCCTCAAGCCAGATGCAGCTTACAGAGGAGGTGTTAGAGTTCAACTTGGGCACTAACTGCTTCATGAATAACGGCTCTAAGATGAACAGTTCGCGTAAACAGTTTGTTTGGCTCAAGACAGAGAAGTCAGCATAATTGATAGTTGTGTCAAAAATTTATTGTGTGATTTCTGATATTAGAATATTCGGGACTGAACGATGGCTGACACCATTATGTGAATTAGCACTGACCTTTAGCAATCGTTCAGTCGAACCTACGTAAGTCCCCAAATTACATCTAGGGAAGTATATTTCTATACGATTGATGATTACAGTGTTGGGCAGATTCTGTCTTCAAATATAAAAAGTGATCCTACTGTAAGGGGAATTTTTGGAATTGAAATAACTTGCAAACATATTGAAGTGTTTTTCATTTGCAGACTTGAGATTCCTTCTAAATTTTTCATCATGGATGTATGGAATACTGGCATGTAGTTTCTTTCGTGGACCAGTGCTTATGGAAGGGGAGTCCGATAGTTTCTTATTTAGAAAATTCTTGCAATGTTTGAGGAAAACATGTAGTGGAAACCAGTTATCGGAAAAATATTTATACAGGAACAATATTTCTTTATGATATGAATCCCAGGAAGAGTAACGTTAGGGTACAAGCCCGATTGAGGAAGATAGAAATCGAATTGGGTTTAAAAAGATCAAAGCAAGCACTATGAAAGTTTGAACCAAGACCTGAAAAATTCGAATCCCCAAAATATCCAAAAAAGGCAATCGATCATTTTCTTCTCTCTCTCTCTCTGATGTAAACTTGATATTAAGATGTAATTCATTGATGTATGAGGGGAATTGGTCAGCATGGAAAGCTAATTTGAAGAGAACAAAGGTGTCATCGCCAAACCGTTTTTACACAAGAGGATAAAAACGAAGGGGACAATTTTCCAACATGTCCTCCTCCAGGGAGCACATAGAAATGTTGGAAAACGTGGGACCGAGAGGTGATCCCATTGCCATACCGTCAACCTGTTTATACAAACAATCATTAAAAATAAAAGCAGTGTCCAGCACTGCTAACTGCAACAATTTCTTAAAATGGCAACGATCACTGTTAAAATAAGTGTCACTGGGTTCAATACAAATTTTGTCTGAAATTACCTCGATTGTTTCTCCTTTTGTGACTGAGGATATCTCAACATCGTAACTGGTCATCTACAGGGCAGAGTCTTGGCGGAAAAACACAGGATTTGAAAATGGAGTTTTTTAAAGTATGTTGATTAAAGATAAACCGTTCGAGTGAAGGAACTGGGTATTTGGCTAGTTTATAAATAGGAGCATGAATTGATAACAATATTGGTCTCATTTGGGTTCCTTCTTTGTGTTTTAGGTAGACCGTAAAGGACTCCAAAGGATGTTCATGCGCAATATAAATCTTCATAAGTTTCTTTGTTAATGATGTTCTTTGTATTTGGATCTTTTAAAAATCTATTGATTTTGTCTTCATTAAATATATATTTACATTCAGGTTAATCAGTTTTCTGAAATTGACTCCATTTTATTGATATGATGTTCTTTATTCAAGACGACTGTTCCCTTACCCTTATCAGGGTTAGTCATTATCAAGTTTTCGTTTGTTTCCAGATATTTCAGAATATCTAAGTCACTTTTCTTAGAGAAAGGTGTCCAATTAGTCGTCAATTTTCTAAATGCATGCTGAGTAATACCTGATAGTTTTGACTGTGATTACTGATATCAATATTAAAAGGCTGTTTTTTAAACCTATGAAATAATTATTGTAAAGCCAGGAAAAACCTGTTGTAATTTGGTTTGTAACGAGATATTCTGAAAAACTGCACAGAACAGTTGTGTATGTGGTAAGTTAATATATGTGTATATACATTATATGTATAATATATATATATAATATATATATATATAATATATAAATAAGCAGTAACAGCAGAACGCAATCATCTACAATGGGCCTTAACTACCCACATTAGAACTGAACTATCCAAATAGAACACAACCATCCACAGAGAAACAAATAATGTGATCCACATCTACCCTAAATACACTCTCTCTCTCTCACCCTCTCCAGTATATTGTAGGGACTTCTTTTAATATCCTCTATGTCCCTCTCCCACGTAGGCGTTTCTCTAAAACCTTTCGAATTAAACGTCCTTTTAATGGATGAATCCCCACTGCTTTCAACAATAACAAAACATTATCAATACGCACCGACCTATTTTTGAATCTGTGCTGAATTGAAGTTATGTCTCTGTTGTAAATGTTTTGGGGTTCTTTCGAATATTCCCAAGCCCTTCCTTCTCTTCAAGTGTTCTTCTCTATTCTCTGTCCCCCAAATACACGTAGGAGTCTCTATGTTCCTTTATTTATCATTTATCAATATTTTGTTGCTGTAAATTACTTTCTACATATCAATAACTGGAGATTGTAATCGTAAATTTTTGGCGTACTTTCACTCAATATAATAATAATAATAATAATAATAATAATAATAATAATAATAATAATAATAATAATAACAGTGAAGACGAGTGGCTAAAGAGTGCATGGGAAGAAGGACTAATAAAAGTAGACGAAGACCCAGAAATATACAGAGACAGGAGAAAGACAGAAAGAACAGAGGACTGGCACAACAAACCAATGCACGGACAATACATGAGACAGACTAAAGAACTAGCCAGCGATGACAATTGGCAATGGCTACAGAGGGGAGAGCTAAAGAAGGAAACTGAAGGAATGATAACAGCGGCACAAGATCAGGCCCTAAGAACCAGATATGTTCAAAGTACGATAGACGGAAATAACATCTCTCCCATATGTAGGAAGTGCAATACGAAAAATGAAACCATAAACCACATAGCAAGTGAATGCCCGGCACTTGCACAGAACCAGTACAAAAAGAGGCATGATTCAGTGGCAAAAGCCCTCCACTGGAGCCTGTGCAAGAAACATCAGCTACCTTGCAGTAATAAGTGGTACGAGCACCAACCTGAAGGAGTGATAGAAAACGATCAGGCAAAGATCCTCTGGGACTATGGTATCAGAACGGATAGGGTGATACGTGCAAACAGACCAGACGTGACGTTGATTGACAAAGTCAAGAAGAAAGTATCACTCATTGATGTCGCAATACCATGGGACACCAGAGTTGAAGAGAAAGAGAGGGAAAAAATGGATAAGTATCAAGATCTAAAAATAGAAATAAGAAGGATATGGGATATGCCAGTGGAAATCGTACCCATAATCATAGGAGCACTAGGCACGATCCCAAGATCCCTGAAAAGGAATCTAGAAAAACTAGAGGCTGGAGTAGCTCCAGGACTCATGCAGAAGAGTGTGATCCTAGAAACGGCACACATAGTAAGAAGAGTGATGGACTCCTAAGGAGGCAGGATGCAACCCGGAACCCTACACTATAAATACCACCCAGTCGAATTGGAGGACTGTGATAGAGCAAAAAAAAATAAAAATAAATAATAATAATAATAATAATAATAATAATAATAATAATAATAATAATAATAATAATAATAATAATAATAATAATAATAATAATAATTTTCTATGCTGACTTCCACTCTCAATAATAATAATAATAATAATAATTTTCTATGCTGACTTCCACTCTCAATAATAATAATAATAATAATAATAATAATAATAATAATAATAATAATAATAATAATAATAATAATAATAATAATAATAATAATAATAATAATGCTGTTCCCTCCTTGAATAAGTAAATGTAATCACTAACACCCTGCCTATAGATGATATTTCAATACCAGTTTATTTACGTATAGCTGTCCATTTTATTGATCATAATAACTAATAATAGACTAAACTGACATACTTATACCTGCCTATCTTCTGCATGACTACAAATATATCATATAATTTTCCTTTAGATATATATAAATTCCGTAACTTTGTTTCCTTCGGACCAAATGATTTTAAAACTTTTTTCCTATATTCTGTACCTTTTTGAAAATCTGTTAGTTTCTTCTGTATTAAATGTAAGCAATTTGAGTTCCAGAAACTACTGTCTCGTCCATAATCAGGCCTCGCGTGTCTATTAAATCTATCGTTATTTTCTTTTTTCCTGAATTAATATACTTTAAATAAATCAGTTATTCCCTGCATATTAAATGTAACGAAATTTGGATTTCCACAAACTGCTGTCTTGTTTTGTAATCGGACGTTGTGTGTCTTTTCAAAATCTCTCCTTATTTTCTTCTTCCTAAATTAGGATACTCTTAATAAAAAAAAGTCTGTTAGTGTTTGTATATCATATGTAGTGCATTTTCATTTTTCAGAAACTACTGTCTTGTCCCATAATCAGACGCCGTGTGTCTTTTAAATCTATTTTTACTTTTTCTTCTTCTTCTCCTCTACCAGCACACTACTTACACTGTCAAAGGACAGCCACGATCAGAGACTCATTAGCATATCGAAATAAAACTTGAAATTAGTCCGGCGCTTTCTACTCCACAAACCATTAGTCTGTCCCTGTGAAGTAGAAGTAGATTATTGTACTGTGTACACAGCAGCTGAGAGAGAGAGAGAGAGAGAGAGAGAGAGAGAGAGAGAGAGAGAGAGAGAGAGAGAGAGAGAGGTACCCATAACATCTGAGCAGCGTCAACAAGGAGAGCTTCCATACACCCCTTTGATGTCGCATTTACGGAATATGAGAGTTACGAAATGCTTAATAGGAAATGGAGGCACCGTAGAGCTCCCTCCGTCGTCGAGGGCTGTCTTCTTGGAGGTTTGGAATTATAGATTTGGATGTCGAGTTTTGGTCATAATTTCTTTTTTTGAATGGTAAAATTGGGTTAGACGGATTTACCACTTTATTATTATTATTATTATCATCATTTTTTAATAATGGCATTTTCCTACGAAATAATCTAAAACAAGGTCTTTTCAATTCTTCTGATAATTCGTTTATCTTACTCAGCTACGTTGTTGAGTAAAATTCCAATATTCATAATTGTCTTAATTAGGAATTCTACTCGACAACGTAGCTCAGTCAAATAAACGAATTATCAAAATAATTGGAAAGACCCTGTTTAAGATTCATTTGTAGAAAATTGCCATTATTAAAAAAGGATAATAATAATAATAATAATAATAATAATAATAATAATAATAATAATAATAATAATAATAATAATAATAATAATAATAATAATAATAATAATAATAATAATAAAGTGGTAAATCCATCTTGCCCAATTTTACCATTCGAAAACAGAAAGTGTAACCAAAACTCCACATCCAAATCTATAATTCCAAACCTCAAAGAAGACAGCCCTCGACGAGGGAGGGAGCTCTATGGTGCTTCCATTTCCTATTAAGCATTTCGTAACTCTCATATTCCGTAAATGCTACATCAAAGGGGTGTATGGAAGCTCTCCTTGTTGACGCTGCTCAGATGTAGTATGGGGACCACTCTCTCTCTCTCTCTCTCTGGCACGGGCTCTTGCTCCTGATGCAGCACGTATCGATCATAGGATGTTGTACAGGAGTTTATATACAAATCATATGTAGGTGTGGCAGTCAGTCTCTATATATTGGTGACATCAAATTTCTCAGCCTTGACGTCGAATCTTTATTTACCAAAGTCCCCGATCGCCGACGTGTTCTCCTTCCTAAAGAAGAAGTTACAACCATATGAAGAACATTTTCTTCTTGGTACAAAATAATAAAATGAATCAACCTTTGTGTAACTAACAACGTGTTTTCTTTCAATGGTAATTTTTACAAACAAAAATTTGGTTGTAGCATGGGCAGTCCCCTATTCCCCCTTCTAGCAAACCTATACATGGAATATATCGACACAGAAATTTTGTCCTCTATCAAACCCCGCAACGCAATATGGTCTGGCTTAGATACGTAGCTGATATTTTTACTTACTGGGATGATGGCTGGGGAAATTGCAATGAATTTTTCAATCGACTAAATTCGCTAGTCCCGACTATAATTTTTAAAACAGAACGGGAAAAGGACGGGAAATTGCCGTTCCTAGACGTACTAACCATAAGAGAACAGAATAGATATGCGTTCACAGTACACAGGAAACCCACCTTCGCTGTTTCATATATTCATTTCCTAAGTTACCACGATGTATACGTAAAGATCATGGTCGGAAGCAACCTATTCCTCAGGGGGCTTAGAATATGTTCAAATGGGTAGGCAGATAAAGAATTCAACACGATCAACCAAAACCTAACGCAACTATTCTACTCACCATACATTATCGAGAAGGCTATAAATAAAGCGAATACAATATACTATAGAGGTCCCACTCACGATAGACAAATAGATTTCAACAATAAAATAAAACTTTCATATGATGAAAACATCCAAAAAGCCACAGAACACCTCAGGTTTAATAATCCCTTCATTTTCCATTATCCCAAATCCATCGGGAGTTCGCTCATTAACGTATACTTAAATAAAAGAGGAAAAGAAACTGGGGTTTACAAGATACCGTGTAGCAATTTTAATGAGATTTACGTTTGGGAAACCGGTAGATCCATCTAGCAAAGATTAGCAGAACACAAAAGATCAGTGCGATATGCATCAGAGAACTTGGGGATTTTCCCTCATATTAGAGACAAAGGCCATACTATTAACTGGAGTGGGTCTGAGCTGGTTTTCAAAAGTAGCTGTCCGTACAAAAGGAAGATGCTGGAATCTGCTATCATTAATCTACCAACAATATGAACCTGTCAGGAGGACATTGGGAATCGGATGATACCGACGAACTGATCCTTCGGTCACTCATCAAGCCGCTCATCCAAGAACATCCGACCACCGGACGAGTCGCCAGACGGGAGTTAATGAGGCCAGAAGTCACCAGGGAATAGTTTAATTCCCATCCTTCCTGGGTCAACACTAGACACTTACTGCCACACCTACATATGATTTGTATATAAACTCTTGTACAACATCCTATGTCCACATTTTACCAGTGATCAGGAGCACAGAAGGAAGTGCTCGAAATATATGGTTGCAACGTTCAAATAGTGCTTTATAGTCCTTTCATCTTCATATATATATATATATATATATATATATATATATATATATATATATATATATTGCCTATATCTCTTTGATGGGTATAGAACCCAAGGCCAATAACTTGAACAGAAACTTGGTAGCTATCTGGTGTTTTTTGGTAGTTTCTTGGACACGGGTATTTTGTATCCTTGTACTGCTGGAAGGACTCCTTCAGTGGCTGGTGTACTCTACATGTTTCGACCATCTCCGCGGTCTTCATCAAGACGTTGGTGAGGATGAATTATCAGAGGAATTGAAAAACCCCTGTATAAGATTAATTCGTTGAAAACTGCTCTTATTTTCAACAAAACACATATCAAAGAAGGTCTGTTCCCTACATATATTATTATTATTATCATTATTATTATTATGATTATTATTATTAGGGAAAAACTCTCTATCACGAAAGTATATATAATGTTCTAAAGGGTCCACAATAATACAAAGTGTAAAAAGTCCGTGTATAATTTTGAAGACTTTACAGAAAGCTTTCGAACCCTTCCCTGGGTTCATCTTCAGCCTGAAGATGAACCCAGGGAAGGGTTCGAAAGCTTTCTGTAAAGTCTTCAAAATTATACACGGACTTTTTACACTTTGTATTATTGTGGACCCTTTAGAACATTATTATTATTATTATTATTAATTATTATTATTATTATTATTATTATTATTATTATTATTATTATTATCCAGAAGTTGAAACCTATTCGAATGGAATAAGCCCACCACAGGGGCCATTGACTGGAAATTCAGGCTTCCAGAGAATATGGGGCTCATTCGAAAGGAGTAACAGAAGGTAAAGAGAAATACAGAAGGAAGAGATCTCACTTATTGAAAATAATTAATTAATAAATTCATATATAGATAAAAATATATTGAAATGATTTCCATACATGTGTGGTTTGTATCATATTTCCATATCCATATTCAATGAAGGAAAGTGAAATTTTTCTTCTCTAGTTTTCTTAAAAGCGATGATCGGAAGTACAGCAAAAGGAATGAAAGGGGATGCAGATGGGACACTGCAAAGAACCTTTAAGAGTGCCCAAGGTCCTTTAAATATACTCGAAGTATATTTAAAGGACCTTGAGAGTGCCTACAGTGCAACGCGTGAGGTACACTGGCGGAACAAACCCCTTACACTTACAGTGTGTACACTGAATAGAAAATTGTTTCTAGGGTTTCAAAGATACTAAAGGATGTCTAAACGTTAATTAGTTAAGTCATTTGAAGGGGATATTGATATTAACTATTTTAAAATGATACCAAATGTATTTTAATGTCATAAATCAACAACAACAACAAAATGAGGGGCAACCGAAGCATCATGGGAAATCTTATTACGAACAACGACCATGACCCGAAGCCTTTGCATTTTAACGAACCTCAAAGAGGCTTTTCAAAGATCTACCGCGCGAGCAATTCCGTTATTGGAACATCGCAGATAAAGAAAAAGAAAAAGAGAAGAGTCGCAGCAGAAGCCGCCGCCCTTCGCAGAGTTAATCCAGGCACGGACAATTTTAGTTGTATTTTCCTCTCTGAATTTGAGACGGAAAGGGTCACAGCATCACTCTCGTCCACAGGTATGTTTTGCGTAATACATTTTCATTCATCAAATGTAAATGTTGCGTCGAAAGTAATCGAATTTGGGGTTTATAAAGGAACAATAACTCAGGATTAACGCTCGTGACTTCCGAGGGTCGTGGACGGGAATTGCATTTGCAAATGCAGTTCAAAAAGTAAATATTTGATAGTGAGGAACAATGAGAGATAAACAAGGAACCGGTTGACTGTCATATAGATTTTGTGGCTCTGTTGATCATTGTGTTTTTTGAAAACAAAATGGTGTTGATATTGGAGTAAGAATGAAACATGTTTCTATGTATATGTATATATGTTATATATATGAATATATATATATAGATATTATATATATATATATATATATATATATATATATATATATAAGTATATATCTTATATACATATTACATATATATATATATATATATATATATATATATATCATTATATATATATATATATATACATATATATATACATTATATATATATATAGATATATATATATATATATACATATAATATATGTGTGTGTGTGTGTGTGTGTGTATATCCCATATATATATATATATATATATATATATTATATAATATATATATATATATATATATATATATATATATATATACATATATATATATATATATATATATATATATATATATATATATATATATATATATATACATATAATAACTATATATATAGTAATATAATATATATATATATACACTATATATATATAAGTCATATCACATTACCGTGATTCTATACATATATCGAGCTACAAATGTCCTTTAATATCTAATTCGCTCTACCTCGGAATTAATATATTTTCATATATGTTTAACCGAAGGGGAATTTTTTTTTTCTTGATAATAGAATTCGGCACGAACCATCGACATCTTCAATGTATATATATCATATTTACATATGATATATATGCATATATGCATATATATATATAGATAATATATATATATATATATATATATATATATAATATATATATATATATATATATATAGTATATGTTTGTGTACAAGAATATATCATATGAACCCACCTATTTTATAAATATAGCACGAATATTCATTACCCAGTTTCCTGGTGCTATCGTAACACCTCATTTTCTTACTCGAGTTTCTCTCCTCATTAGTGAAGGCCTCATCACCGGGGGAATATTCACAGCTTATTATACTCACTATCCGAGGGTGTGTGATATAATGCTCTCTCTCTCTCTCTCTCTCTCTCTCTCTCTCTCTCTCTCTCTCTCTCTCTTCTCGTTGTGAAGATTCTATGCATAAATTACCTCCGTTAACGCAACAACTTCAATTCGTCTCCACATGTTTTAGGGAAATACATTTTTGTGGCGTCTTTTCTCTATGTTTATGTACATATATGTATAAATAAATATATATATATATATATATATATATATATATATATATATATATATATAATACAGTCAAGTTATATAACTATACGTATACCTTTCTTTCGCCCAACAACAGAAGCTTTGCGAGGTCACCGCGTGGTAGAAATCACAACGACACACGGGTATCATTTTACCATTAGCCCAAAAAGCCCCTGTATTTAAAACGAACTCCAGAGAGGCTTTTAAAAAGGACAGAGAACATAAGCACTTTCTGTTATTGGAACATCACGAAAATTCACGCATCGCCGAGTTAATCTGGAACGTGGACAGGTTTCATCCCGTCCATGTAAATGGTGGACATAATGGAATGTGATTCAGTTTTTCAAAAAGACTTTTTTTTTTTATGGCAAATATTTTTAGGAAATGTTAATATTATTTTTGATTTATCAAACGCACAGCAGAAAGGAATATTACCATTAGGGTAACATGTGCTCCCTACAGTGGTAGGGGAGGGAAATCCTTCATGAGATGAGATGAACCCTCTTCTTAAGGAACAAGCCTACCACAGGGACCATTGAATTGAAATTCAAGAATATTATTATTATTATTACTATTATTATTATTATTATTATTATTATTATTATTATTATTATTATTATTATTATTATTATTATTATACAGAAGCCACAGAGGCCATTGACTTGAAAATCAAGCTTATTCATTCGAAAGATGTAAAAGAAGTTAATGAGAAATATAGAAAGAAGAGACCAGTTATCTGAAAAACTAGTCAATGAACAAATTACCGAATAAATGAATAAAAATGTAAGTAAACTATTGGAGTAGAAGGAGAATTGTATTAGTGCAATAATTGTATCTTCGCTTCATCCTCTGAAGTTCCACATTTCAAGGAGGGCCTGACTAAAGTCATTCCTATTTTGCGCACTCAAATAGGGACAAGTGGTAAGAGAGTCTGTCCCCTGGCTGGACGGCCACAAGTATAAATTTGGAATGAGTTACTGCAGAAAAAATGTAATCATACGCGTTACAAAAAGATATTGGGAATTCTGCTACTTCGGTCAGTTGCAGAAACACCAGAATTTGGCCTCTCCAGCAAATGCAAGTTTAAATGTATAAGTGGAATGATTGATAATGGCTTTTATATAGAATTACTGTGCCTGTGCATTACAAAATTAAAATTATATTCACGTACTACCTGTGCAAATGCTTTGTATTTGTAACAAAGGTGAATTATCTTGTTCCCCATTTTCTTATTTAAGAGTTTGTGACATTTCAGCAATGAGCTCCTTGACCTGTATATCGCTCACACATCACAAACATATTGCACACAAGTCAACGACTGAATGTCTTCGTGGTAGTTCTAACCAGTGCTGCAAAAAATTATCTTTCTCCATTTCCAGCCATTGACTTGTTTGCAACATGTTTATAATATTTATTTAAATAGTTGCAGACACGTGTTTATAAAACTTCTGTCTTCACAAACAGGCTGAAAACAAGTCAATTACTTTCATGGCAGTTTTAATTAGAGCTTCATCCAATTATCATTCCCCACTTTCGGACGACGACTTGTTTTCAACCTATTGTGACAAGTATACAATCAGTTGTGGACATGTGCATATAAAATTGCTCACACATTACAAAAAGCTTGCATACAAGTCAACGACCTCTTGATAGTTATAGCTAGTGCTTCATACAATTACTGTTCCTCACTTCCAGTCTCTGCTATGTTATCAACATGTTTGTAACATGTAGACTTGTTTATGAGAAGTTGCAGAGATGCGTTTATGACACATAAAGTACGAAATTGAACCCCCACATCAAACAGAAGATTATATCAAGTCTCAAGCGACATGACACCATCGTAATGTCACTATTACACACCATCATTCGCCTGAACTTCCCCGTCCAAGCTAATGATTACTGCTCTAGAATCTAGAGTCCCTTCAGCTTTAAAAGAGCTGCAAAGAGCAAATGTGGCCTGACGACACGATCGTTTCCCTTTAAAATATTCTACTTCGAGCCGATCTCTCGACAAGAAATCGGGATACTATCAGATGGGCGAGACCCAGAGGGAGTAGTTACGGAAATGACTGTCTCGTCAGGAAATTGACGAGCTCTTGTGGAACTCGTAACTTGTCAGACAGATTGTTGATTGATTCGTTAGTTCTTACTGGCGTCGCAACGACGAGGTCAGTGACGCCGTTGTCAGACAGAGACTGACTGATAGATTTTTATTATTATTATTATTATTATTATTATTATTATTATTATTATTATTATTATTATTCAGTTGATGAACCCTAATCATATGGAACAATTCCACCACAGGGGCCATTGACTTGAAATTCAAACTCCCAAAGAATATTGTGTTCATTAGGAAGAAGTAGGAGGACCTAAAGGGAAATAAAGAAATAAAGAAAGAAACGTACCACTTATCAAGAAAATAAATGAGTAAATAGATACGATTGTAATGAAATGCAAGAAGAATTTATTAGGATAGTAATGCATAGTAACTTCGCTTGAACTACTGAAGTTCCAGCTGCACTAACTGACTGATAAAGCATCCTGACTCTGTCTAACGAGCTACAAGGTACAGCAGACGTTTCCAAAATGATCCTCTTGAGAAGAGTGCCCAGAAACGACTCAGTTATTGTACTAATAAGTCCAAAAAATGAATAAGAATATAACACGAGTAAATTAAATGAACTAATTGAAAATAATGACAAAATCTTTTGCACAATCTTGGCGAAGATTGAGTCACAGAATGAAAGTAAAGAAAATTCCTCTTTTATTCTCGTTTCATGAAAGTTTTCTGTCATCTCTCTCGGTCTCTTCAGTGAATAATAATAATCTGAAATACAAAAGACAACATAATAATAATCATCATCATCATCATCATCATCATCATCATCATCATCATCTTTCACACAGGAAGATAGATTCATCAATAATCTCATTTCCATGGAATATATTAAAGGGTTTAAGCATTAAGACCATTATGATAGTGTTGTCTCTTTAGCCACATTTGATGCTGCGGTTGCCTCTCTTTCTCCCGATCAGGTAACTCGGTTAATTCCAGAAACCGATGTTGCCGGCGCCTATGCAGTTGAAGACCATCAAAACGACCGCATTGGGAAAGGACCGATTAGACGTTCCAGACGACTGGCGGGGCTTTCATCAGAAAACGAAGCCATTGCCTTATCTAAGCTTGACGACCAGTTCCATAGTTCATCAACAAGTCGATTATTTTGACTCCTGTTAAGTTTACTTTGTTGGAGTACCACATCAACGTGTCAGATTGAAAAGGGGAACCGAACAGATTCCCGAAAGGTATCCTTACTGTTTTAGATTTAGATATATATGCATTTACATAACTGTGGATTTGTTGTTTCTCCAATAGTAATAATGCTAAGAGATCTGAAAGACAAGAGATTGAATATAAATAACCGCAATTATACTCACCCGTCCACAATAAACAAGTCTGAAGTACAAGATCCCCAAAATTCGTGATAAAGACACCCCCCCCCTCCTTCCCTCCCCTTCTACTGAGAAAAGAAACGAGAAGGAATAATTTCTCCTCCCTGCTAAGGAGGAGGTGGTGGAGGAGGAGGTGGAGGAGGAGGAGGAAAAGAGTCTCCTCCGTAATCGACTCCCGGCAAATATGTCAATCATCTCTTCATAATGGAAGCAATTTCCTCTGCTGGCAAATCCCGGAGCTGGAGAAAGTTGAGTAAAGGCTTCAGCGGGTGATATGTGGGGATTGTGGGGAGCCGTCAGAGAAGCTCTAAGCTTACTTGGAGGTAAGGTTGATGAAGTTTATACGAATCTGTATCGAGGGCTTTTGGAAACTTATTCGAAGCTCCTTCGATTGAAGCTTATTCTAGGTAATTCGAAGGTCATTCAAAGTTCATTTGAAGCTTATTGGAAACTTAATTGCAGCTCATTTGAAGCTCATTTGTATTTTGCTCGAAGCCCATTGAAACTTATTCGAAGTTCATTTGAAGCTCAGTCGAAACTTAACCTGAGGCTCAGTTGAAGATTATTCGAAGCTCATTTGAAGCTCATGCAGAAGCTTATTCGAAGCTCATTTGGAGCTTATTAGAAGCTCATTTGAAGCTCAGTCGAAACTTATTCGAGGCTCATTTGAAGATCAATCGAAGCTCATTTGAAACTCCGTCGAAACTTATCCGAAGTTCATTTGAAACTAATTCGAAGTTCATTTGAAACCTATTCGAAGCTTACTCGATGCTCACTCAAATCTCATATCAACAAACCTCTTTTAGATTTTGGAATCAATTTTGATAAAAAAAAAAAAAAAAAAAAAACCTTCAAAGAGGTTTTTTTTTATTTGATGTCGAACCTTGATTGAAGAAATGAATTTTTATTAGAGGAATATTTTTGTTTCAAATTTTTCCATGAATACGAAAAGAGAATTGAAGGACAAAGGTTTTCCTGTAGGAGAGAGAGAGAGAGAGAGAAGAGAGAGAGAGAGAGAGAGGAAAAACTGGATGTTAATAATTTTGGCAAATTTTCAAGGAAGAGGAGAGAGACAGACAGACAGACAAGAGACCCAACAATCAAAACACAGGACGATTCGTACCCATGTACAAATCCGTACACTACTTTTGCCCTGCATTGTACATCACGGAAAATTCATTATGCTTGAAACGGCAGCTGTCAAAAACCATATATTTAACGATCAACAAAAAAAGAAAATAAAATAGAAAAATAAAAAATATTCCCCCGACATATTGCAACGCCATATCTTTGCCTTTATGCTTGCAGCCAACGGCTCTGTTGTAGTTAAAAGCAAACGATTTATGGGCTACGGAGCGACATGTGTTTGCAAAGCCAGCGGGAAAGGAGGGGGCGATGGCCCCCAAATAAATATAGATTTATGTCTTGTGATATTTTTATAGGGGTCTGCTCCCCAACCCCCCTTTGCTTCATATCTCTGGCAGATATATGGGTTTACATGACGTTATTAATCTGAGCATTTATAATAATGTTCGTTGAATTACGTAGATTAGAGAGAGAGATATTTAATAACGTTGGTTTTGGAGATTCAAACAACCTGCGATTTTCGTGCATTACTAGATTGAGAGAGAGAGAGAGAGAGAGAGAGAGGAAGGAGGGACAGGCAGCAAGAGAGAGAGAGAGAGAGAGAGACAAGCGAGAGAGAGAGAGAGATTGACTGATTAATGAAATTTCGGAGTAGGAGAGGTTGGACAGTAAAATAAAGAGCTCCAGAAAATAAATAAGATAAATTACAATAATCTAAAATTGGAAACTGGGAGAAAGAATACCCATCTCGCCCCCCCCCTCCCCCCTTCCCAGCCGTCCCCTCCCCCCATTCCTGCCAACGATGTGCACTAATAAATAACAGTTAGAGTGGGTAGACAACAAGACTGAAGAAATGAAAGGGAATGGAGGTAAAGTAAAAAGCTAAAATGTGGATCCATCTTGAGGCCTAAAGGACGTTGCATATACCCTTTAGTAATGCCTACGGTGCGCCTCGTGATGTGCACTGACGGTAATAACCGGTACAGGAATGAAAATACTTAATGTCTGAATAGAAACAAACAAAATATATATAATTTATATATACATATATATATATATATATATATATATATATATATATCGAGCTACAAATGTCCTTTAATATCTAATTCGCTCTACCTCGGAATTAATATATTTTCATATATGTTTAACCGATGGGGAATTCATTCGGCCAGCAATTCTATTACGCCGAATAAATTCCCCTTCAGTTAAACATATATGAAAATATATTAATTCCAAGGTAGAGCGAATTAAATATTAACGGACATTTGTAGCTTGATATATGTATATGAATCACGGTAATGTGATATGATTTATATATATATATATATATATATATATATATATATATATATATATAAACGTATATATGAACAACTTTGTTCGTATAATCATCACTTGTTTTTTTAAAATAAAAAAACATTATATATATATATATATATATATATATATATATATATATATATATATACATATATAAAGGTTTTTGCCACGAAGGAAAAAATGAAAAAGCGAGATAGCCGAGTACTTTCGGTCTTGTTCCGACCCTTTACTAAGGCAAACTGATTTTACAGAAGAAAACATAGTCAAAAGAAGGCTTAATATCCTAACTGACACTACAAGATTAGCAATAAGGTTGATTTCACTTTACAGAAACGAGGAAAACGCCTGAGGGTAGCCACACCTTGGGGGACACACGCAGTAAACAAGTTATTCTTCCAGAAAACAGTACATTTTGAAAAAACAAGGAAGCATATACAACTTAATATCACGAAATTTACACAAATTTTCCCCCAAAATATTATTAATGAAAAGACGAAAGAAAATATAAATATATATATATATCGAGCAAGAGAAAGAGGGAGAGAGAATATCGAACCAGAGAGAGAGAGAGAGAGAGAGAGAGAGAGAGAGAGAGAGAGAGAGAGAGATAATAAACTATATACATGTGGGACTAATTTATTAGTAGTTCATTTATTTTAAGGTTCTTCATAAACATCTGACAAATATATGGGTCCAACTGGTACATTCCCAGACTAAGATTTAGGTTGTTTTTATTAGTGATTTGTATAATTGCTGATTCCAGTAAATTTCTTGAAACATAATCATTAGATCTAGCAATTACAGAGGTATTACCCCAATTAATACAATGAGATTTTTCACTCAGATGGATAAACAGTGCATTTGAAGTTTGGCTGTTCTAACTGAATACATATGCTGCTTAATACGTACACATAAATTTTTACTGACTGACCAACGTAAAACGATGGGCAATCCTTACAAGGAATTTTGTGAATGATGTTGTTATTTGTTATGGGACTATTCTTAATTAGCATATCTTTA
>NC_087219.1:6987558-6995058 GCF_015104395.2 Macrobrachium nipponense | reverse complement strand
GTATATAAATGTTTATTTTCATTAAGTGAACAATCTTATCAACTTTAATCCTCAGAAGTCAAATTCTCTATAGTAATATCCCCAAAAATCGTGATTACATTCATGAAGTTGATCATTTTATCAGCTTTATCATCCAGAAATCAGATCCTCCGTTGTCACGTCCCCATATTGAATATTATACATGAATCATTCACATATTTATGAAGTTATCAATTTCATCAACTTCATCGTACGGAAATCAGTTTCTCTGTTGAAGAATCCCACAAACCTTAAGGACACCAGAGGACAATTTAACCTCCCACTGACCCGACAAAACCCTATGACTAATAACCTCAGCGGAGATACTCATATACCCCACTTTTTAGGCGCCAAAACGGGCTGTTTATTAGCGCCAGAGTCCCTTCAGCATCACCTCTGTCAACAAGGGCGGCCTCAGAGGCTTACCAAGGGCACAAAGAACGCGAGTTATTGCTCGTGTCCCCTGGAGTGTGAAGTGTGGGCGGGGGAAGAAGGAAGCTCAATGAACGCGTTCAGGATTTGATGTCAGAAGGGAGGTCCTCGGCCCCCACCCCGCGCCCGCTCCGTTCAGCCTTTGATTTAAACATCGCAGGTGTTGAGAAACGAATAAAAAAGATAGGACAGAATACAGAAAGGTTTGAAGAGACGTTTCTAGAGAGGCAAAAACGATAGGAAAGAAGGAAGATAGGCTTCTGGAACGGCAGAAAAGGTAGGAAAGAATAAAGAGGCATGGAGAAAGGTTTCTAGAAAGGCAAGAACGACAGTATAGGGTAAAAAAAAGTCTTCTAGAAAGGGAAAATAGATAGAAAAGAAAGGAGAAATACTTCTAAGAGGACAAAAGGCAAAGAAATAGATAGGAAATAATAAAGAAACAGTCCAGAAAAGCAAAAAAAATTGGAAGGAATCAGGAAAATTTACTAGAAAGGCAAAACACGAAGGAACAAATAAAGAAAACCCTTCTAGAAGGGGAAAAAGATAGGAAACAATAAAGAAAGGTTCAAGAAAAGCAAAAAGATAGGAACGTAAAAAGAGAGACCTCTCTCTCTCTCTCTCTCTCTCTCTCTCTCTCTCTCTCTCTCTAGCAGAAGCTTCGCGTCGTTCCTTCCCTGGGACAAAAGTCTTCACTGACGGAGGACGAAATGATGATGATAATGATGATGGCAGCAGCAGCCTCGGTCTAAAACCCGGGGTTAAATGGATCTTCTCATCTCTCTCTCTCTCTCTCTCTCTCTCTCTCTCTCTCTCTCTCTCTCTCCATTTTGCAGAACTATGGGAAGGTCCTTCCGGCCTCTCCACTTTCCAGAGGGGGTAATGTAATAACAAGTGGGAGGCGGATATGGAAAGTTTAGTGGCCATAAGCAATGTCATCTGATGGGAACCGTCTGTTGAGGCCAAATGGGGAATGGCCTTCCCTCCGGGCTGAATCTACAGCTGCTGCCGCTGCTGTTACGGCTGATGCTGCTGCTGCTGCTGCTGCTGCTGCTGCTGCTGCTGCTGCTGCTGCTGCACGCTGGATTCCATTCCGACGGTTTCCAGAACGATCTACGAGTGACTGGAATTATTATGGAAATGAATATGGATTTTGTACACACACACACACACGCGCGCGCGCGCATATAGAAACACTGTTGTGTACTTTACATATATATATATATATATATATATATATATATATATATATATATATATATATATATATATATACCGGGTGCTTCGAAATTAAAGCCTCCCCCCTCCACAGAACAAATGGAAAGTTATCAGTTGTTTGTTTGTTTGTTTGTATGGTGTTTTTACGTTGCATGAAACCAGTGGTTATTAAGCAACGGGACCAACGGCTTTACGTGACTTCCAAACCACATCGAGAGTGAACTTCTATCACCAGAAATACACATCTCTCACTCCTCAATGGAATGGCCGGGAATCGAACTTGCGACCACCGAGGTGGGACGCAAACTTACGAAGTTTTCAGCTATAGCCTATCTCCAAGTACATTATCTTAAGTTTCTATTAAGCTATTTTTCATTTTACATTTCTTATATTTTCAGACTGAGTGACTGAGTTAGATACAGCCATGGCTAACGACTCGGAGGAGATCAGATGGATTGACCGAATCCGGGCTATAACCTTCAGAGAAGCCAGGGATGCTGGAGCATCCTTCATTTCAGGTTCCTGGATAGCTAAATACATTAAAAGAGATGAATCCTTTGATAAAAGAAACTGGAACAAAAATCCATATGACTGTCATAGTGAAAAGAGTCAAAAGACATCATAGCTAAGGCAGTGGGTAGACCAAGAAAATCTTTACGTAAATTGGCGCTTGAACTAGAAACCAAAAGGGGAAAGAAGAGAAGTTATAGTGCTGTATATCGTGAGTTGAAGAAATCTGGTATCAAGTCATTTCATGTTATCAGCAAGCCTAACATCACTCGGTAACAGGAAGAAGACCGTGCATGGTTTTGTGGTTCATTTCTTAAAGATTGGGATGAAGCTGACTTTCTCCATGTTGCCGCATCAGATGAATTTTTCATTTACACAGTCAGGAAGCCAAATCATAAAAATGACATCATTTGGGCTGCAAAGTTGGATTATATCAGCGATGACCTTCACTATCGCCAAGTTGTGAAATTTCCTGAAGTTTGGGAGTTTTTCTCTTTTCATAGCCAAACGGTTAATGTGGATCATCAAAGAAAAAGGACAGTCATGGAATGGCGAATACTTCAGAGAAACTGTGCTTACTGGTGGAGTATTTCCTTTCCTCAAAGATCCTATAAGTGTGTTATCTGTTGAAGAAGTCACATTTTTGCAAAATAAGGCACCATGTTTCAAGGCTCTTCAGACACAGGAGCAGTAGATTCAGCCCGGAGGGAAGGCCATTCCCCATTTGGCCTCAACAGACGGTTCCCATCAGATGACATTGCTTATGGCCACTAAACTTTCCATATCCGCCTCCCACTTGTTATTACATTACCCCCTCTGGAAAGTGTAGAGGCCGGAAGGACCTTCCCATAGTTCTGCAAAATGGAGAGAGAGAGAGAGAGAGAGAGAGAGAGAGAGAGAGAGAGAGATCCATTTAACCCCGGGTTTTAGACCGAGGCTGCTACTGCCATTATCATTATCATCATCATTTCGTCCTCCGTCACTGAAGACTTTTGTTCCAGGGAAGGAACGACGCGAAGCTTCTGCTAAAGAGACAGAGAGACAGAGAGACAAAGAGAGACAGACAGAGAGAGGCAGAGAACAACCAGATGCCTTTCTTTATACTTTCCTAACTTTTCTGCCTTTCTAGAAGCCTTACTTTATTCTATCCTATGTTTTCTGCATTATTAAAAGCCTCTCTTTATTCTTTACTATCTTAACTGCCATTCTAGAAACGCTTCTTCGTTCTTTCCTATGATTTTTAGCCTTTTCAAGTCCTAGAAGCCTTTCTTCATTTTTTACTCTCTTTTCTGACTTTCTAGAAGCCTTTCTTGATTCTTTCCTATCGCTTTTGCTTTCTAGAAACCTCTCTTTAAGCCTTGCTTTATTCTTTTCCTTTTCTTTATTCGTTTCTCAACCCCTCCGAGGTTTGTCACTGGCTATACGGAGGGGGAGCGGGGTGGGGGGAGGGGCTCCCCCACCGCCCCCACCCCCCCCAAAAAAACCCTGATATCAAATACTAAGCATCCCTTGTCCCCCACCCGACACTTCACACTCCAGGGGACACGAGCAATAACTCGCGTTCTTTGTGCCCTTGGTAAGCCTCCGAGGGCCCCTTGTTGACACAGAGGTGCTGCTGACGGGACCGTGGCGCTAATAAACCACCCGTTTTGACCGCCCAAAAATGGGGTATATGAGTTTCTCCGCTGAGGTTATTAGTCATAAGTAGGGTTTTGTCGGGTCAGCGGGCGGTTAAATTGTCCTCAGGCGAAGTTGCACGAGTGAGGGATACGTCTCGGTGTCCTTAAGGATTCTGGGATGTTGCTACAGAGATTTCGAGTTTTTATTTCCATATCATTATTATTCAGGAGATGAAGAACCCTATTCAGATGGAACAATCCAACCACAGGAGCCACTGACTTGAAATTCAAGCTTCCAAAGAATATGGTTCTCATTAGGAAGAAAGAGAAGATAAAAGGAAAGACAGAAAGAAGAGATCTCGCTTATTAAAACGAACAATTAAATATGAGCTACAAAATTAATAAAACTGATAGCGTAATAAGTATGATCATGATTAATATAATCATATTCGATATCTTTATTGTGGAAATACAAATCATGAAGAATTTTCCCCCCATTCCAATTAAACCTCGGCAAATACCATCAAAATTGGCGTCCCTTTCATCTGGCAAAAACGGATAATATTTCGTTTGAACTTGAAAAAAAAAATCTGTATCGTCAAACCACCAAAGCTTGGCAACAAAGCTTTCGTTTTTCATTGCTTTTTTATTGATCAACTGAAAAAAAAAAGCTCCACTGAACCAGAAATAAAAATGGTTTGTTTTAAAAACCGAACATGAAGAGAAGTCTATGCATTTTTTTAATGAAATGTCCTTAAAATTCAGAGAATAATGCAGGAAAAAATTAAGTTTATTTTAAAAACTTAACATGAAACGAATTCTAAGTATTTTGTTAATTAAAAGTTTTTGAAAATCAGACACTAAGGAAGAAAAAAGTAGTTTATTTGAAAAACTTAACACGAAGAGAATTCTAAGTATTTTGTTCATGAAAAGTTTTTAAAAATCAGAGGCTATGGAAGGAAAAAAGTAGTTTATTTTAAAAACTGAACATGCAGAGAATTCTAGGTTTTCAATGAAATATCTTTAAATATCAGAAAATAAGAAAGAAAAAAAGTAGTTTGTTCTAACAATGGCACATGAAGATAATTCTATATACTTAGTTAATGAAAAGTCTTTAAAGAATCAGAGAGAATGGCACGATTTATTTCTTGATTTTATCTGGGGACCCTATCGTACGCAGAGGTCGTGGAATATTGACTGACTGATAACATGTTTCTTCTTTGGACCAACCATATAACTTATATTTTGCCATTGTTTTGTGTGTGTTTGTTTACTAGCTTATGTTCTGTCATTGTTTTGTGTGCGCGTGCATGTGTGTGTGTACCAACTTACGTTCTGCTATTTGTGTATGTGTGTAATAACTTGTTCTGCCATTGTTTTGTGCTTGTGTGTGTGTGTGAAGTTACTTATGTTCTGCCGTTGTTTTGTGTTGTGTACTAACTTATGTTCTGCCATTGTTTTGTGTACGTGTGTGTATGTACTGACTTATGTTCTGTAGTTGTTTTGTGTTTGTGTGTGTGTGTGTATTAGCTTATGTTCTGCCATTGTTTGTGTGTGTGTACTGACTTATGTTCTGCCATTGTTTTGTGTATGTGTGTGTATGTACTGACTTATGTTCTGCGATTGTTTTATTGGTTGTGTGTGTGTATTAGCTTATGTTCTGCCATTGTTTGTGTGTGTGTGAGTATACTAACTTATGTTCTGCCATTGCTTTGTGTGCGTATACTGACTTATGTTCTACCATTCTTGTGTGTGTGTGTGTGCACTAACTTTTTATTCTGTCGTTGTCTTGTGTGTGTGTACTAATTAATATTCTGCCATTGTATTGTGTGTATGTGTGTGTGTGTAATAACTTATATTTTACAATTTTGTGTGTGTGTGTGTGTGTAATAACTTGTTCTGCCATTGTTTGGTGTGCGCGCCTGTGTGTACTAATGTTCAGCCGCTGTTGTGTGTGCATGTGTGTACTAACTTATGTTCTGCCATTGTTTTGTGCGTGTGTCTGTATTGAATTATGTTCTGCTATTGTTGTGTGTGTTTGTGTACTTACGTATGTTTTGCCGTTGTTTTGTGTACGTGTGTACTGATTTATTGTATTGTGTGTGTACTAACCTATGCTCTATAATTGCTTTTTGTGTGTTTGTAATAACTTGTTCTACCATTGTTTTGTGTGTGCACATGTGTGTAATAATGTTCTGCCGTTGCTACGTGTGCCTGTGTGTACTAAATTATGATCTGCCATTGCTTTGTGCGTGTGTGTGTATTGACTTATGTTTTACCATTGTTGTATATGTGTCTGTTTTAATTTATTTATGTCCTGCCATTGTATTGTGTGTGTGTACTAACATGCGCGCAAACAGAACAAGCTATTACGCACAGACACACACAAAAATATGGCAAAATATGAGTTAATACACACACACACACACACACACTCACAAATCAATGGCAGAACACAAGCTTGTACAAAAACGCGCGCAAAGCAATAGCAGATCTTAAGTTAGTACTGATTAACCTTCTGCCATAATATTCCAGAAAAAATCATTTGTGCCCCAAAACGAGTAAAGGAATATTTGTAAAATTGAAATAAACGATTAAAAAAACACTGGGGTAATTGAGTCTTACTTCATTGTACTAAAACACGCAAAGCACTTTTATATAACCATTTTAGGTCTAAGCGTCATAAACACTAATGCTTTAATGTTTTTAAATAATTAATTTGTGTTTAATTCTACGCCTGTGCTTAAACGCAAAAATGAATTACGCACTGCAAAAAATAATTACTGAAGAGAGAAGAATTTTTGTGCCACATTTTGAGTCATGTTGAATTGCAGAAATTAAAAATGATGGTTAAATAATTTGGAGAGGGAAATTGTATTCCATTTTACTTTGCTACATTTTTTTTTACATTTTTATTCCCTTTTGGGTAAATATTTCTATATTATAATATGTATATATATATGTATATATTTATATGTATATATAGACATATACATATATATATATATATATATATATATATTATATATATATATATATATAGATATATATATATATATATATATATATAATATGTATGTATGTAGTATGTATGTAGTATGTATATATATATATATATATATATATATATATATATATATATATATATATATGTATGTATGTATGTATGTATGTATGTAGGTAAAATGAAAAAGCGAGATAGCCAAGTACTTTCGGTCCTGTTCGGACCCTTTACTGAGGCAAACTGATTTTCCAGAGGACAACATAGTCAAAAGAAGGCTTAATATCCAAACTGACACTACAAGATTAGCATTAAGGGCGATTTCACTCTACAGAAAGGAGGAAACACCTGAGGGTAGCCACACCTTGGGGGACACACGCAGTAAACAAGTTATTCTTCCAGAAAACAGTACATTTTGAAAAAAACACGGAAGCATATACAATTTAATATCATGAAATTTACACAAATTTTCCCAAAAAATTATTATTAATGAAAAGACGAAAGAAAATATAAATATATATATCGAGCAAGAGAAAGAGGGAGAGAGAATATCGAACCAGAGAGATAAGAGAGAGAGAGAGAGAGAGAGAGAGAGAGAGAGAGAGAGAGAGAAATAATAACTATAAACATGTCGGACTAATTTATTAGTAGTTCATTTATTTTAAGGTCCTTCATAAACATCTTACAAATATATGGGCCCAAATG
>NC_087219.1:6967558-6982558 GCF_015104395.2 Macrobrachium nipponense | reverse complement strand
AAATCTTCCGAATGTTTAATGTGACTGGGAGAAAAAGTGCCTAAACAGTGTAATCTTCGCCTCCTCACTACGGACCACATATACTGGTATCTGATTTCATTCTGTTCCGACATCGCTGGCTATAATAGCGTGACTCATTCCAACAGACTTTTACGCAAGTTAAATAACTTAATAAGCAATAGCGCATGGAATAATCTTGAGCAACAAGACAAAGTTTTAAACTTATCCGACACCCCCCTTACTGTAAATCAAACATTTATTTGTTTTTAAATCTAGGTTTATCTTTTGCCCTTATGCCAGACTGCAAAAACAATCTAGTGGCTTTTGATAAATTCATATCTGACAGAAACTACAGCCGTGAAGAGATATGTTTAAAAGGTGTGTTACTAAATGCTTTAACTGACCTAAATAAGAAATATCTGTTCCCCGTAGATTTATGACAGCCATCCGCTCGCTAAAAAAGTTAGATGTTATAATAAGTAGATCAGACAAAGACGGCAAAATTGTAATAATGGACGAAGACTTCTACCTCGACAAAATTAACCAACTCCTTAGCGACATAAACACTTACGAAAAACTGACGAAAAATCCCCTCCAAAACGTCCCTACAGAATTTCTTCGGAAAGTAAGATTAACTGGCCAAGACAAAAAGAGTATTGAACTATTAGAGAAATTTAAAGTAATTAATCCTAAACTCCCCTACTTTTATGGCTTTCCCAAAACTCACAAAGACAATCTTCCATTCAGACCCATCGTTTCATGTGCCGGAGCTTTCAATTACAAAATTTCCAAATGGTTAGCTGGCCTCCTTTCCCCTTTTTTAGGCATTTTTTCTCCCAGTCACATTAAACATTCGGAAGATTTTTGTCACAAATTCAGAGAAGCACATATACCACTTCACAACATAAAACTTTTAAGCCATGACGTAGATTCCCTATTCACAGAAGTACCAGTACAGGACGTTCTTCAGTTTTTGAGGAAAAAATTATCCCCCTATTCAGATCATTTCCCATTGGCGCTTGACAAAATAATAAAGTTAGTTGAATTATGTGCATCTAATAACGTATTTTCATTCGGGGAATCATTCTACAAGCAAAAATTCGGGTGTAGTATGGGTAGTCCTTTAAGACCTGTTTTGGCCAATCTGTACATGGAATACTTTGAAACTACAGTAATAAATGCAATAAAACCCAAAAACATGCTTTGGATGAGATATGTTGATGATATTCTAACATTTTGGGATAATAGGTGGGGCAATTTTAATGAATTCCTTTCAAAATTAAACGCATTAGTGCCCAGCATCAAATTTAAAGTTGAATGGGAAGGAGACAACCAAATTCCTTTTCTTGATGTTTTAATAATCAGAGACACGACAGAATACAAATTTACCATATACAGAAAACCAACGTTCTCACTTTCATACATTCACTACTTTAGCTATCACGACATTGCTATCAAGAAAGGTGTAGCCAGCAACCTGTTCTTAAGAGCCTTACGAATTTGTTCCCAGATTTCCTGGAAAAAGAATTTGAACTAATTCGTAAGCAACTTTCGTCTTTAAAGTATCCTGACCATATAATTGAGAAAGCAATGCACAAACCAAACGTAATTTTCTACCGACCCCCTAAAGACAAGACCAGAGATACACCCAACAACAAAATAAAAATTCCCCACCTGGACACGATTAAAAAGGTGACTCAGACCCTTGGAAAATCTAACCCTTTTGCATTTACTTACCCGAACACCTTAGCCAAATCCCTGATTAACGTCCAACAAAAGACATCCCCCAAGGACACGGGTTTATCAGATCCCATGCCAGGACTGTGACCAATCTTACATCGGATTTACAGGAAAATCACTTCCCCAGAGATTAATACAACACAAACGGTCAGTTAGGTATGGACAACAGAACTCAGCTATTTTCAACCATATAAATGAACATAACCATAGAATAAACTGGAATTTGTCACGTATAATTTATAGCAGCAACTGCCGGTACAAGAGTCAAATGATAGAATCGGCCTTAATAAAAGAGAGGCAGGTAATGAACATCTCGAAAGGAGTGTGGATTTCAGGTGTGATCGACGAGGTTTTCATTCAACCAACGCTTAAGAAGATTAAAGGAAGACTATCAGCGGGGGTGACCTAAATTGGCTTACCTGTGGATGGATCTCTTGGTATAAATACCACCTTTCTGTAAACTTTTCTCATTCATATGCCTAAAGAGAGAGACAGCAGTCTCTGAAATATAGTACTTTTCTCTCTATATTTTGGTGTTTTCATGGGCTCCTTTTATTAGATGGAATTCTGTTGTAACAGAACATTTTTACCATTTATATATACACACACACATATATATAAATATATAATATATAGATATATATATATATATATATATTAGATATATATATATACATCATATATATATATATTATATATATAGATATATATATATATATATATATATATCATACATTATATATATATATATATATATAGTATACATATATATATATATATATATATACATATAATGATGTCTCATGCATCTACTGTAGCTTTTAAGCATATAGATATATATTATATATATATATATATATATATATATATATATATATATATATATATATATATATATATACTATAGCATATACATGTATATATATATATATATATATATATATATATATATATATATTATATATATATATATATATATATATATATATATATATATATATATATATATATATACATATATATATATATATATATATATATATATTATATATATATATATATATGTATATATATATATACATCTTTAAAAAAAGGTGTGGTAGTGAAGTGAATTGTTAATCTCAGCTTTTTCTGGTTAGAGACAGAGGCGCTTAGTGATAAGCTCTTGGCTCCTCGAAGAATGCTGAAATGAAAAACAGCCAGGAATGGTGACCTATGCGACCTGAGGTTGGCAACACCTCAGCAGAGATCACATGATTGGATCACGCGGCCACTCCTCAAGGCATGTCCGTGTGTGTGTTCGTAGCGTATGATGTATGGGGCCTTGGTGATAAGTGATGCAAAGAAGAGAGAACACTCTTTGATTGCTTGTGTCATTGTACAGAACACACCTGGAGAAGGTTTGAGAACGCCCATCACAAGGTAGAGTAATACGAGACTTTGGAAAAGTTACCCTTTGAAGTGAAAAGAGAAAGAGAAGTGTGTACACATTCATTTTAATTAACTTTTACATGTGGAGTGGTGTAATAAATATGTCTCTTTATTTCAGATTGGTTCATGGCACCATATAAGAGAATGGGTTCTCTAAGACTTTAATGACTATTATAATGGCGTAGTTAATCAGACAGTGAGGTTTTAGGGCGAGTGTTTACTTAAACCTGGTTGAGGAGAGGAAAATGACAGCTTACGGGTTTTTTGGGGCGGGTCGGACTTAATTCATTTAATTCCACTTAATGTATTCATTCTGTTCCATTTAATGTTAGCTAATTTGGGAAATAAAACGTATATTTTTGTATCTACGGGGATTCATTAGCCCAGTTTGCATTTTTAGCTCATGCCAGAACGATGTGCAACGAACCAGGTAAGTGAAGTTGCCTGTTTGTTTAATTTGTTTAAACGAGTGTCCTTTGGTCCTAAAAACTTGTTTAATATATATATATATATATATATATATATATATATATATATATATATATATATATATATATATATATATATATATATATAGATATAGATATATATATATATATATATATATATATATATATACATACATATGAATAATTATCACATCACTGTGATTCACAATAAATCATTCGAGCTACAAATGTCCTTTAATATATAATTTGCTCTACCTCGGAATTTATATATTTTCATGTATGTACCGAAGGGGAATTTTTAGTTGATAATATTTCGTCCCCTCATGGGATCGAAGACGAATTGATAACGTCACTGTCGGTCCTGATTTCGTTCCTATCTGTTGGACGGTGGTTCGATCCCATGAGGGGACGAAATTATTATCAATTAAAAATTCCCCTTCGGCACAGATATGAAAATATATCAATTCTGAGGTAGAGCGCATTAGATATTAAAGGACATTTGTAGCTCGAATGATATATATAATATATATATATATATATATATATATATATATATATATATATATATATATATTGCTACGTTTATTGATCGCCTCATCTCCCCAGCAGTATTTAAGGTATCTTAGTTATAAAAGAAGCAGCCATGTCTTCTCCTAAAGCAACTGATTTTGGGAGAAAACACGCGGTAGAGGGTAGAAAGGAATTTCCGGTGTGACGGAAGCTTAGGGTAAGATAGGCAAGTCATGAGAGGAGCTAGGCGTCGAGATGGATTTTAGGGACCTCTACAATAAGACCTATTTTCCTTCCCAATTTGCTGGCTGTTGTTTAACACTTTCAGGCAGTGCCCGAGGCGGTATATGGAAGCCCCGTGATTCACAGACAACTAGCCTCTCTCTCAGTCAGAAGTGACTCTTAAAGCGAGGCAGACGTGCCTGTACACCCTCCTCTGACGAGACGTCAGCCCTCTGTCCAAACACTGGTGGGACTATCTCCAGAGCACCACACATGTCCAAGCCTCAAGTAATTAAGGTACGTCTAGAAAGTGTAAACTCCAAACCAGCACCTTTTACTACCATACAACTCTTGCTAATTTCCTTTTCAATGCCCACTTTTATCCCTTTTACATCAAAAGCCCTTTGTCCTCATCGGGCCACGTGTTTCACCTTGTGACTTGTTAAAGACTAAGACCAAGTGCCACAGAGCACCCAGTCTTTTCAGACTTTTTCACTACCATGTCACAGAACCCATTTCCAAGTAAGTGCCACATTACACAGTAGGCACTCCCATTCCATTCAGTACCCTTCCTGGCCATTATTTTTCAACTTTGTCCGAGCCTCTACTGCAGCCTAAGGGAAATGTCTTCCCCGGCTTCCCGCAACTTCTTTGCCATAGAGCTACAGAAGCTGCGAACCCTCATACTCTGGGCAAGGAGGCCGGTTACACTGGACCAGCACTGGACCAGTGGATGAAGGCGCAGCAGGATGCCGCGCGCCTGCAAGAAAAGGAAGAAAGAAAAACCCAGAGAAAAGCTAGAGAAGCAGAGAGAAAGGAAGGCGAAGCAGAAAGGAAGGCAAGGGAAGAAGAGAGAAAGCATGAGCTAGCTCTCAAGGCCCGTAAGGAGAGTATCTTAGCTCAAGCCACTCTGCCAGCTTCCAGCCCTACACCCGCTGTGTCTCACAGTCCCGCTGTCTCTGGTCAGCCTCTTACCATTTTACTGCCTACCTCCTCCACTTTGGAAGAGGTAAGCCCACCAGTTAAACCTGGACTTGTTTCCGAGGGTGATTCAACGGAGGATTCCTTAACCTCCCTACCCCAAATCACTGCCAGAGAGGACTCTTCACCTGTGCCAGAGCACACTGCCAGCCTTGGTGACTCAACAGATTCGCAACCTGTGGGGGCATCTCGGCCTTACCGTCCAGTGCCACGGAAGAGGTTCTGGAACAAGTTCTGCCGAGACTGTGGCCGCAAGGGTCACATGTCTGCAAATTACGGAGGGTGCGCTAATCACAATATTCCCGCCATCGCAATGGCTGTTACCAATCCTTCTTTACTAGGACCCCCGGCTAAGGGCCCTATAACCGTCGCACCCCTCCAAAGTCATTATCAGCCAAGCCACGTCAGAGCCTACGACCACTCTGGCGCTCAAATCTCCCTGATACGGGAAGACCGAATCCCCCGAGGGGCTAACGTCGATAGACGTCAATTAATCACCATTGAAGGTATCAATCATATTAAACTGATCCTTCCAACCATCCAATTGATTGTCACCAGACCTCACTTCTCCAAAGTTTGTACCCTTGCAGTTGCAAGCTACATTCCAGGAGGTTACGACCTCCTCCTAGGGCAAGACATGAAGTCTCCCTCTCATTTCAAAAAGCCTAGGGGTCCTAACCCCACGTCAAATCACTCCAAAGCAAGGAGTCATCGGAATTCTACGTCCTCCAGGAAGTACGTCCACCAACAGTCTCCCTCGTTACCAAGGAGGGAGATTGATCATTCACAGTTCCGCTGCAAGACCTGCAACGTACTAGGGCACTCCACAAATTGGCCTAGGTGCCCTAGCCGACTACCAGCAGCGGACAATGTCCATTTTCCACATGGCTTAGCCTTCAACAAGAGACAGGAGCCTCTGTCTCCCATTTCCAAGGGCACGCTGAGAGGTATTGCACCTCCGGTACCCGTCACAGGTCCAGTCAACCTCAACACTCTGCCAGTGCCACTTGGCAGCACTGAGCAGTGCCAAGCTCCGTCCAGCCTGGACGTAGAGCCACCACAGAACTTGACCTCTGCGCCTGGCCCTGAGCTAGCGCCGGCACCTAACCTAATCAAGGATCCTCCTACAGGAGATCCTCCAACAGGCATGGAGCTTACCGCAGCCCATGGCCAATTCCAAGTCCATGATTCTTCTTCAACATCACCTCTGTCGCCCGAGGATGAACCTCCGGCAGACCTCACCTTTACGCCTCCTCTGGCTGACCTGGAGTCTTACCCTTACGACTGCTGTCGCAGCAGCCGAAGTGAGGGCCTCCCCTGCAGTAGGTTCCACCTCTACGACGGTTGCTGCAGATACCGAAGTAGGGTGTTTTCCTGCAATCCCTCAGGCTACCACTGCCTCTGCTCCTGACGGCGTTTCTGGCCTTACCCCAGAGTCGGTTCCTCCGTCTACTCCTAGGACTGGTATAGCCAAGTCCTGGAGGAATAAGAAGAAGAAGAAGAAGGAACATTATTAACATACTAACAAAAGAGCCACATGCTCTCCTTGACACCTGTGCCCGATGTACAGTGTCACATTAATTTGCAGAGTGATCCTGGCACCTACCCAGAGAAGGTAGCCAGCCTGATCTCTGCCAGTAAAGCTAACCCTCTAACCCCTAGAAATGGTACTACTAACCCTCACTTAAATATAATTACCTCATTACATTTCCATCCTGGTACTCCACTAATCACTCATCATCCTCATGCATCATTGCCTCACATCATGTACTTTAACAATTCAGTTTAGATAAACCACTACTGTGAGTACCACACTCTGGAATGATTGCGTCTCTAATTAACTGTATTGAGTAGGTTAGGCTAATGATTTAGTACCAGGGCATTAGGGTAGTAGCAAAAAGAATTTTCAAGTAACCTTACCTAGGGGTAGAGTAGACTGTCATCACAGACAACCCGTAGTTATCACTTAGGGTAGACTACATTACTCTAATAAGTAAGTACACTTAGCATCTCCACCTATAAGTTAGGTAGGCCACTGTAGTTAGCTGTATCGCTGCTCTAAAAAAAAAAAAAAACTCTGGTTAGAGTAGGAGAACTGGGTAGTCGAGACGATCGACTTATTTAAGCCAAGGCCTTCACGCCCGAAAGGGATTGAATGCCTTCTTAACAGGGGGAGCTGCTACGTTTATTGATCGCCTCATCTCCCCAGCAGTATTTAAAGTATCTTAGTTATAAAAGAAGCAACCATGTCTTCTCCTAAAGCAACTGATTTTGGGAGAAAACACGCAGTAGAGGGTAGAAAGGAATTTCCAGTCTGACAGAAGCTTAGGGTAAGATAGGCAAGTCATGAGAGGAGCTAGGCCTCGAGATGGATTTTAGGGACCTCTACAATAAGACCTATTTTCCTTCCCAATTTGCTGGCTGTTGTTTAACACTTTCAGGCAGTGCCCAAGGCGGTATATGGAAGCCCCGTAATTCACAGACAACCAGCCTCTCTCTCAGTCAGAAGTGACTCTTAAAGCAAGGCAGATGTGCCTGTACATCCTCCTCTGACGAGACGTCAGCCCTCTGTCCAAACACTGGTGGGACTATCTCCAGAGCACCACACATGTCCAAGCCTCAAGTAATTAAGGTACGTCTAGAAAGTGTAAACTCTAAACCAGCACCTTTTACTACCATACGAGTCTTGCTAATTTCTTTTTCAATGCCCACTTTTATCCCTTTTACATCAAAAGCCCTTTGTCCTCATCGGGCCACATGTTTCCCCTTGTTACTTGTTAAAGACTAAGTCTTCAGTGTATACCTCAGTGAAACATTAGAGTTCCTTTTCCCCAGTGTTAGAGAACTGAATAATTGTAACTTGTGCAAGAAGTCCTTTTTCTTTTTATCTTGTCTAATCTGGGATCTTTTCCAGATTCCCTGAGTCACGTGTCCAAGTCTCCTCGCCCGCAAGTGTTGCATTACCGCAAGATTTCGAAACCAGCGTTTACGTGAATTTCATTTTGAGCCAACTATCATCCACTTGAGAGATATTATTAGTCCACGTGTGGACCAGTTGCATTTACTTCCCCAGGCTGTTAAGCAGCCTCTTGTAAATAAATAGATGTAAAGTAATTAGTTGAGTTTCTGGCGACCTTTTCCTCTAGAGTAAATTATCACTATAAATCCTTTTACGGTAAGTTCAAGTAACTTATTCTGTTTTTCCCTCAATTATTTCTGTTTACGTATTAGAACCCCTTCAAGGCCAGGTCATACGTAACAATATATATATATATATATATATACATATATATATATATATATATATATATTATATATATATATATATATATATATATATATTTTATATATATAAGCAAGGCATACTTTACAATGAAACATAACTGAACATATAGTAAACAAAAATTGAAAGCAGCAGTGAACAGTTACAGAATAAGTGGTTAAGGACCGACCTGCTATGAGATTCAGTACCTTTGTCCGGTGTTTTTCAGGAATATCTTTTTTTCTGTGCATTTGACAAAGTTATTACTTATCCATAGTATACCTTACATCCTTACCTAATTTTCGGCAGCATTCTTTATTACTTAAAATAGAAAAAAGTATATTCACAAGAGTAAAATAAAGCAGCGAAGCCAGTGGCGGAACACTCAAACGTATGGGTTCAAAGTTATACGTGACGTAAACATACGACATACTGACTCCTCCCACAAGGTGATGACGACAAACAGCTGTCTCTGAAATTCTGAATAAATATTCTTACCTTTTCAAGGCTTCAAGAATGGCAGCTATGATAAGTCAATGTCCCTGTGGTTGCAGGACAGCTTTTGTGATTCGACTTGCACAATTGTTTAGAAGTGAGGAGGCCCGTGGCAAACCCTACTTAAGCTTGAACAGGTAAGTGAATAGTAGGGCCCTTTTTTGAGTAACGAGTACACCCTGACATCCAAGGCTACCAAGTTTACTACAATGATCGTCACTGCCATATTAGGAAAAACATCAAAGGAGTTACGACGAATGCCAAAGTTTTCTTCACTCTGTTAATTGATTTTTAATTATATAATTGTTCAACGGAGAAATAGTGATAGAGTGTAATTTCTCGGATTACTTGTGCAAACTCTTTCCTTCAAGGATTCTAGCACTACTACTACTATTACCACTACTACAAAGTGTAAACCAGGAGTATTGGTTGTATTTCATTGTTGCCAGAGGTGGAGACTTTTTTCGCGAATAGCCAATCATCCATCGAGAAGGATGCGTTAATGACGTCATACGTTACGTCATTATATCCAAGAAGTCGGTGTTACTCTTATAATTACCAGAATTATACAACTTTCGTAATACAGATTACAGTCAAAAATTAGGTAGGGATATAAGATACCCTGTGACAAAGTGTCATCTTTGTCAGATACGTTGATAAAATTTTATTCCGGAATAACACCGGGACACCGGCTGTGAATCTCATAGTAGAGGAGTGACAGCGTTAAACTAAACGTAAACATAAAAAACTTAAATAAACAACACAAGTCAAGACAAATACAGAGGGGAGGAGGACGTATTAGTGTTTAACGTCGAAACAATTTGCTTGATAAAAAGTGACTCCATAATAACAAGCAAGTTTTCTCTCTCTCTCTCTCTCTCTCTCTCTCTCTCTCTCTCTCTCTCTCATTAAAAAGTCAGGTTTTGTAAAGCATTATAACAATAGACTTCAATTTGTAACCGCGCTACTTAAAGATGACCGAATTTGTCAAGATCTCGAAGGGAAAGACAATGCTCCTCTTAGCCGGATTTTTATATGTAAAAGATGAACAAGTGATGCACAAATCAGTGCAAAAGCAGAACAATAACGATCGACAATGAGTAGACGACTGTTCCAAGACAACATAATCACGCAGGCAATCCTGCGAGCGTGGAAATTGTCCAATTTATGAATAAAGTGAGAGATAAGGCGAGAAAGTGCAGTTTCTCAAGCCGTAGCTGCGTCTTTACCTTCTGCAAACAGTATCAAGAGAACAGTGCTCCGTGTTCAACAAAAAGGCGATATTGGATGGGTTCCGCTAACGCATAGGACGGATTTGGTTTTCACAGAGATTCAAACGAAAACCAATAATGGTGACCAATTCTTAATGTTTGTTCTTGATACTACATGTTTTATTACCTCGATGTAATGGAGTTATTACGAAACGTTGGAAATGAAGAACTGTGCTAAATTTAGTATGTTTCCATAGTCCAGATCGTGCTGATATATATATATATATATATATATATCTATATAGATATATATAGTAATATATATATATATATCTATATATAGATATATATATATATATATATCTATGGATATATTTATATATATATATATTATATATATATATATAATATCTATATATATATATATATATATATATATTATATATATATATATATATATCTATATCTATAGATATATATATATATATATTATATATATATATAGATATATATTATATTGTATATATATATATATAGATTATATGTATATATATATATATATATATATATATTGATAATTATATAGATATATATATATATATATATATATATATATAGTATAGATATTTATATATACATGTGTGTGTATATACATGTATATATATACGTATGTATATATATATATATATATATATATATATATATATATATATATATTCATTATGTTTACTTATACATATACATACTATACACACAAACACAACCTAACACAAATCATTACACCCCTCAATAATTCATTTCACATCCCTCGTACCCATTCATCTGTAATTTCCGATACAGACCCAAATCGAGAGAGAGAGAGAGAGAGAGAGAGAGTCGTTCCTTTAACGTCGTATTTTTAACGAATCATATTATCTGTCGGGGGAGCCATTATTCCTGGGAGATTAACGAGGCCGTTAATGGTATCTCCTCGATTCATAATTATCAACAACGAGCGTTATTTATCGTCCGGGTCGATTATCGTCGATGAGTTACTAAGGAATGGAAGGGAGTGATTTCTGATGGCAAAATTTGCCTTTGTATTTGTTTATTTATTTACTTCATTCTTTGGTTATTAATTCATTCATTTTTTATTGTTTTTTTTTCTGTAAATACTGCATATATATCTAACTATCTATCTCTGTTCTATTTATTTTTGAGAATATCAATATCAATATATATATCAATATATATATATATATATATATATATATATATATATATATATATATTATATAGATATATCTATTTACATATGTAAGCACACACACGAATATAGGTATATATCCATACACACACACACACACACACATATATATATATATATATATATATATATATATATATATATATAATATATATATATATATATATATATATATATATATTATATATATATATATATGATATATATATATATATAATATATATATATATATATATATATAATCACGGTGTCCAAACCTAAGGCCCAGGTTCGAATCTTGACGGGGCTGATGCATCTATCAGTTAAGATACCCCTTGAATGTAAGTTATTCCCAAAATATACTGAATTAGATACTAATTTATACTTTCAGATATATATATATATATATATATATATATATATATATATATATATAATATATATACATTAACAAATTTATATCCATACACGTATATAATTCGCCCCAAGCAATATAACGTAATGTTTATCCATTACCACACAGTCAGAATTACAAATGCCTCTCTCCTCCAGGGACAAGTATTACCACGTAGATAATACGAAACGCCCTTTATATTGCTCGTGGCATAATAACTTTGTCCTCTAGCATTGTCATCAGCCCATATAAATTCTTGTCTTTTGGTAATGGAATAAAGCGAGGATAGAGGAAGGAATCTGCTCCATACACAACAGAAAAAAGAAAGACATCTACCCCATAGACTACATAGATAAAATGGAATCTACCCCACAAACAAAAAACTAAAAAGGAAGCTACCCACAGAAAAAAAATAAAGAAAGGAATCTTCCCCACAGACAACAAGCAAAGAAAGGAATCTTCCCCCACAGACAACAAACAAAGAAAGGAATCTTCTCCAACAGACAACAAAGAAAGGAATCTTCCCCACAGACAACAAACAAAGACAGGAATCTACAGCACAGACAACAAAGAAAGAAAGGAATCTACACCACACCCACAAATTACAAATAAAGAAAGGAATCTACCCCACGGACAGCCAACCAAAGAAAGGAATCTACCCCACGGACAGCCAACAAAAAAGGAATCTACCCACGGACAAGCCAACAAAGAAAGGAATCTTCCCCACTAACAACAAAGAAATAAAGAAAGAAATCTACCCCACAGACAACCAACAAAAAAAGCCCCGCTTAGACGAGATCTTTGTCAGAATGTTGTGTGTTCGTCAACAAAATGAAAAATGTTACGAGTAAGTGGAATTGTTTCATATGATGAGTGGGTCAATTAACTTTTTTTTTTCATAGCCACAGGTGTTAAATATCTCAGATATCTTATAATTAGATGATATATGATTTATCTTTCTCTCATAAGCTACCCTTGTTTATGACGAACTTTCACTCAATTCTGCTGATGTACGAAGTTCTATTAATCTCAAAATCTTTTGTTGACAAGTTACTTTCCTTTACAAGATTAAATCTCCTTTAAAAGAGTTATAAATGTTATCATGATATTTTCAATCTTCCTTAATCAATGTATATCACCGAAGATTATCTTCACCCAAAGAGTTCCAAAACTTTCCCAGAGGTCCAAATCGTGGCTAAGCCCTCTGAGTCACCACAAAGCCCTCTAAGTAACGATATGGATTTCATCTAAAATCTTTCCAAAAGCATTTTAGAATCTTCCTCAAGTCTTTTAAACCTCCCCTAAAGGATTTTAAGTCATTTTAAGTATTCCAAAAAGCGTCATAATCTCGTGTGAAAGTTTACCACAACACCCAAGAGAGATATGTTAGAGATATCGAAGTCTACCAGAGAGAATAGGGTCCCAGACAACTAAGGGTGGGACCAAACTAAACTAAAACATGTCATATTCATGTTGGAAAGACGTCACATACATATCATAGACATGTTGAAAACAAGTAAACGATCAGCATTGGAGAGTCATTCTAAAGCTGGAAAATCATAAAACATGTCATCAATACATGTCAGAAACTTATCGCATACATATCAGAAAAATGTTGGCAACAAGTCAACGACCATAACTGGAGAGGGAATCTAACACAGGAAAATCTTAAAGCATGTTATAAACATGCCAGACGTTTATCACACACATATCACAAACAGGTTGAAAACAAATCAAAGACAAAATCAAATGCTGGATAATCAATCGTACGAAACACTGGTGAGAACTGCCAAGAAGTCGTTGGCTTGTATTGAACCTGTTTGCGACGTGTGTTTGTGTGTGTGTGTGATATGTTCAGACTTGTTTATGAAATGTTTTACTGCTGTGTGGACGAATCCTAACTCTGCTGAACACTAATGAGAGGAGGGAGGACCTTCTATTAAAGTTCCTGTTTCCCTTAGTCATACTACCCAGGGCCTTTGAGAGACGCCACCACAAAGACACCAATTGAAGGCTTCCAGTTATGCATCCTAGTTCACACATAGCAGTCAATGAATTCCTTCTTAGGAATTCCAGGTCACACTTTCCATTCCCACTTTAGAATTTAAATATTCCAGTTTGATCTTCACAGATGACGCATTTCAGTTGGCACTTTCCAGTTTAACCATTCCAGGATATATATTTCATTTGGATTATCCAGTTTACGTATCCTAGGATATATATATATTTTATTTTGCCCTTCCAGCTCACAAATTCCAGTTTACATATTTTAGTTTCCGCTTTCCAGTTTACACATTCCAGTCCACCCGTTTCAGGTTATATTTATCAATGTGCCTTTTCCAGTTAACAAATTCCAGTTTTCATGACTCATTTGGAACGTTTCAATCTGTTCAGCCCCGTTGTATACTTAATTCTTTACTTCCAACTTAATACTTTCCACTTAAAACATTTTAGTTTGCACTTTTCAAGTTAGATATTCCTGTTTACAATATTGTGTCTGTATTTTCGAAGTTGCACTATCTACTTTACATTTTCAACTTAATGGCGAGCAGTGTCCGCTGTTATATATACTACTTTTATCTGCACGTGATAAAATGAGGACTGGGTGATTTATATAGAAAAAACACTACTTATAGATTTCAAATGGATTCAAAAGCTATGAAAAAAACTGGATTTTTTGAGTAGGTAAGAAATTCAGTCCATTTCTTTGCAAAAAAAAAATCTGCCATATTTTAAAATGGACAAACAAAATACTTCAGAGTTATATGTCAGTGGATTCATTTTAAGTCTTGAATAACTGATGTTAAAATGTAATTCGATTGTTTTAAAATAAAAACAGCTACATATTTTGAAGGCCAAAGGCAACTGTGCAAATGTAATTTTTAAAAACAAAGTAAGATCATTTGATATAACATATTTGACGAAATATTTGAAATATCAATCCCTTGAAAGATGGATTCCACTTTAGTGCAAAGACATGAAATTGACTGAGGAAATACAAAAAAAAAAATATATATATATATATATATATATATATATATGTATATATATATATATATATATATATATATATATATATA
>NC_087219.1:6925058-6965058 GCF_015104395.2 Macrobrachium nipponense | reverse complement strand
ATATATAAACATTTATATATATGCATATACTCGTATATATACATACCTACAAACATACATACATACGCGTAAACATGTACATATATGCGTCACTTCACGACGCTTGCATTTTGGACTAACTTTCAATTTCTCCAATAAAAGTAGGACTAGAGTACAGAAGGAGAAGCATAGGGCTGCTTTTGCAGTTCAAATCCGGTTGTTTTGCCCAGGGCTGTTTTTATCTTCAGGTAGGAGTGACACATATGGTGCCAGGGAAATTAGCTCGAATTCGTCTTGCTGTCAAATAAATCATTAGACACTCCCAGATTCTCGCCCCCTATGGGAACGACAACTTAAGGTCACCATAAATTAGCTTAGTGCCATAATAAATCAGTTTTATATATGCTTCGCTTGTCATACATGTCGTACCTTTTCCGACTTTTAAAAGTTCTTTCTCAGGTCATAGAATACAATAGTGAGACATTAGGAAACCTCTCGGGAATTTCCTCAGGACTCTTGAACTAGCATTACCGCGGATCGCAGCGCCTTTAGGAACACATGCATCCCCCTTAACGATGTCCTTCAGACGAGACCAAGAAGCTGACAGTCCCTTGAGCCTATTGTTAAATTCCCTGTTTAATTCCGTATAGACATTTAACGGCCTCTAGATGTCTTTAGCGCCTCATGCCACCCAGCTAGCAGGACACCTGCATTTGTTGTAACACATAGAAAGAGGACAGATTCAATTTTCAAACCACTCCTCATTCCATTGTATCAATCCCCTTAGGGTCACAATACCCTCGTTAACACCCCCACTCCAGCGGGAGACCCCTTTCAACCCAGTTGCAGTTCATTCAAGATTTGACCTGACCCTTGCCTTTCGCACTTAGTAACTCCGCTCATTCCAACCTTTCTCTCCCATGCGATGCCCTTCATTGTTTTCAGCACTACCTGAGGATTAAGAGGGTCACCTCTGAAGATAAGATAATACTTGCCGGTGATCAGAAAACATCCAAGATGGCGGCCGCAGACGGGGATATAAGCTCCTTGGATCGACTTCAGAAATCAGTCACGCAGGAGGTACTAAGGTGGGAGGCCCTGTCACGATACCCTAAGTCTGTAGGTACCTCTGGAGCCAGCTGTCCATAATGAGTTGAGAGAGACTCAATCAGGCCCAGTGCCTTGGCTTAAGCAAGGAGCCTACAAGCCCTTCCATTTTGGACTCATACTCCAGAAAAAAAATCCCTCACTAAGCCTCACCATGGCTCTTGTGCGACCAGCCATTCCAGTTCTTCGACGACCACCTCAACAGGCTCATTCTACAATGAAAGTCAAGTCCACTGACTCAATTAAGTAAAGTGCTGAGAAACTGTATTTTCGAATGGTAACCAGTGTCTGTCCTTCTAGTCCCTATTCCTAACATCCTCTCCATTCCCATTTCTAGATCCTCAATTTCACATTTGAATTTTGGCTCCCAAATTCCATTTCAGTGAATAGTGATCTTTACTGTAATGACATAAATTTCGTGTTACTAAGTGAAGTGAGACAGTCATATCCTTGATTAGTGATTTTGTTGCATTTGGTGACAAGCTTTTGAGTAAAAATTTGCTTGAAACAGAGTGCGAATTTTATAGTTTTGCTTTGCGCTTATGCCTCAAGTAAAGTCATTCATGCACATCTGAACATCTGACTGTCTTGCAGATTTACGGACAGTGTATATATATATATATATATATATATATATATATATATATTATATATATATATATATATACATCGAGCTACAATGTCTTTTTTATATCTAATTCGCTCTACCTCGGAATTAATATATCTTCATATATGCTTAACCGAAGGGGAATTTTTTACACGATAATAGATTTGCCTGGTCCCTGGCGCGAACCCAAGAAGACATTTCAAATGCAGGAACGTCAGTGAAGCGGTGGTGGGGTAGGTAAAAGCTTCACTGACGTTCCTGGATTTGAATGTCTTCTTGGGTTCGCGCCGGGACCAGGCAAATCTATTATCGTGTAAAAAAATTCCCCTTCGGTTAGGCATATATGAAAATATATTAATTCCGAGGTAGAGCGAATTAGATATTAAAGGACATTGTAGCTCGATGTATGTATATGAATCACGGTGATGTGTAATGACTTATATATATATATATATATATATATATATATATATATATATATATATATATATATATATATATATATATATATATATATATATATATATATATATAATATATATATATATATATATATAAATATATATTTATGTATATACATACAAATATATATATATATATATAGATATATATATATATATATATATGTGTGTGTGTGTGTGTGTGTGTTTATGTATGTATGTATATATACATATATATATATATATATATATATATATATATATATATATATATATATATATATATATATACACTGTCCATAAATCTGCAAGACAGTCAGATGTTGCATGAATGACTTACTTGAGGCATAAGTGCAAAACAAAACTTTATAAAATTCGCACTCTGTTTCAAGCAAATTTTTACTTTAAAGCTTGTCACCAAATGCAACAAAATCTCTAATCAAGGATATGACTGTCTCACTTCGCTTAGTAACACGAATATTTATGTCACTACAGTAAAGGTCACTGTTCACTGAAATGGAACTTGGGAGCCAAAGTTCAAATGTGAAATTGAGGATCTAGAAATGGGAATGGAGAGGTTAACAGGTGTGACATACTACCACCGTAGGGGGATAACATATAAATACATGTATATACATGCATGTTATATATATATATATATATATATATATATATATATATATATATATATATATCTTCTTCCTAGCTTAAACCCATTTTTATATGGGGTCGCCATTGTGAATGAGTCGTCTCCATCGATTTCTGTCCTGTGCCTCGTTCTCATTTATACCTTACAATTCCATATCTTCCCCTACATAATCACGCCATCTCTTTCTTGGTCTTCCCTTCTTCCTTCTACCCCGCACTTCCATTTCCATCGTATGTCTTCCAACATGACGTTCCTCCCTTCGTAACAGGTGTCCATACCATCGAAGCCTTCCTTCCTGTATTTTATTCGATATTTCAGCTACCTTTGTCGATCCTCTTATATACTCATTTCTAATCCTAGCTTCCCTTGTTACTCCCGACATCCATCTCAACATTTATATATATATATATATATATATATATATATATATATATATATATATATATATATATATATATATATATATATATATATATATATATATATATATATATATATATATATATATATATATATATATATATATATATATATATATATATATATAAATCTTCTGCCAAAGTGGAAAATGCAATTGATTAAAAGATGATCAACATTCTAGTCCGCCAATGGACCTCTTCCACGAGCAATGATTGTGTGCTTGTGTGTGTTGTTACTGACATCTCCATTTCGTTGTTTAGTAAGCAAGAGACACAAAGACGTATTATTGAAATTCAGAGTAAGATAACAAAATGCGGCAATTAATCCAGGCAGATTTGAAGATTCCATTAAACAGAGGTCCCTGATCACACACAATTCATTATAATTCTTTCATCTCATTTACGTCTGTTTACGCTCATCAGAATTCGGTAATAGGTACCGACAACTATGACAATTATCATCAGTCGTTCAGTCATTGTTAACTAGACATTAATTATCTTTTTTTATATACAAAACGACGCTGGAATCGGGTTTGCTAATTAGATATTATTATATCAGTATTCAACAAATGAATGGAATTTTCGTTGGAACAACAATTGGGCACATGACTTTTCGTATTCAGGTGAGTATAATAATCTAATTATTATTAGTTGTCTTTGATATATTGTGGACAAACGTACTCAAGATAGAAATAAAAAAATGTGAATGACGTCACAGAGGTGTATATATATATATATATATATATATATATATATATATATATATATATATATATATGTATGTATGTGTGTGTGTGTGTGTGTGTGTGTCTGTGTGTGTGTGTATGCATATATATACACATTATATATATATATATATATATATATATATATATATATATATATATATATGTGTGTGTGTGTGTGTGTGTGCGTGTGTGTGTGTGTGTGTGTGTGTGTGTGTGTGTAAATATCTTTTCCGGAATGACATAAAGAAAGATAGGAATAGAAAATATATTTTCCCTTTCTTCCCAAAATATATTCTTCCCAGTGAACACAGTCTATTGCTCTACACCAGTTTTCACAAATTCTCTCTTTAATCTCATCTCCGCCTTTTTTATTCGTTTCCTTTAAGCCAAAAGGTCGCTTAATTTATTCATGGATGAAGATGGGCCAAAGTTCTAATCTACATAGTGATGAAAGTTACGTCGAAAAATGCCTCACTCTTTTTTATTTCCCTTTGAAAGGGGGAGGGGGGAGAGGGCCAGTTAAATATATATTTCGGGAAGGCCAAAAAATTAATTAAAAAAAAAAAGAGGTATTCGAAACGTATTTGCATAAGGTGATGACGGGATAACTTGTGATATGGGGAGTTGGTTTAGCTATTGCTTTGGGGTGTACTTTCTCTTACTTGGATTTGCCTTTCTTTTGTTTAAGTATGCCTTTCTCTTACTAAACTTTGGTATATTTTTCTCTTACAAAACTTTCTCTTGTTTAAATATGTCTTTCTCTTACTAAACCTTAGTAAACTTTTGCTTGCTTACTTTCTTTTACTTTAGTATGCCTTTCTCTTACTAAACCTTAGTAAACTTTTGCTTGCTTACTTTCTTTTACTTTAGTATGCCTTTCTATTACTTAACTTTATCTTGTTTATGTATACCTTCCTCTTACTAAAATTTCTCTTACTAAACATTAGTAAAAGTTTTGCTTACTTAACTTTCTTTTTGTTTTCGTATGCCTTTCTCTTACTTAACTTTCTCTTGTTTAAGTGTGCCTTTCTCTCACTAAACTTTAGTACACCTTTCTCTTACTTAACTTTCTCTTACTAAACTTTACTATACCCTTCTCTTAACTTTCTCTTACACCTTTCTCTTACTTACCTTTCTCTTACTAAACTTTAGTATACCTTCTCTTACTTACCGTTTTCCTGTTTAACATTCTCTTATTAAACTTTAGAACAATTTTCTCTTAATAACTTTACTAACTTTCGTATACCTTTCTTTTACTTAACTTTCTCCTACTAAACTTTAGTATACCTTTCTCATACTTAACTTTCCCCTGCTTAACATTCTCTTAATAAATTTTAGTGTAATTTTCTCTTACCTAACATTTTTTCGCTAAACGTTAGTCAATATTTCTCTTACTTATCTTAAGGAAACCTTTCTCTTACTTAATCATAAGCAAGTCTTTTTCTCGCTTAACTTTTTCTCACTTAATTCAAATACAACTATGCCTTTCTCTTAATAAATTTCAACACACCTCTCTCTTGACTTAAGAAAAGGAGCGATGGAAAATATATTACTTATTCAAAAACTGAGGAATCTCAATGTTAAGTTATTACTTCATACTCTCTCTCTCTTCTCTCTCTCTCTCTCTCTCTCTCTCTCTCTCTCTCTCTCTCTCATTTTATGAGTCACTTCAACTATAGAATGAAGTAAGTACCTAGTTGTAAGCAGATACAAAATTGTAACTGAGAGAGACAGTGGATGCGGGGGTGGTGTTGGGTTGGGATTAAATCATTTGAAAATGGGTACAAGAGATAGACAAACAGACAGACAGAGAAGGAAATTCTATCTTCTGAAAAGAGGTACAAGAGAGAGAGAGAGAGAGAGAGAGAGAGAGAGAGAGAGAGGGTGGGGGGGGGGGAGTGTGAGTGAGAGAGAGAGAGATTTCCCCAAAATGCATACCATCAAAAGGGGCGGCCCCTCTTCGAGGTAAAAGGAGATAAACCTTAGCTCAGCCAGGGTGAACCTTCATAAGATATTCATGCAAGATTCCCCATCCATCTGTCTGTCTGTCTGTTTGTCTGTCTTCCTTTATTGACAGGAGTATTGACACGACCGGGGGAATATTTCATAAAGAAGACGAAGATATACAGGAATGGTAATCAGCACGAGATAAGGAGGCCTACTGGGTTAGGCCTAAACATAAGTGAGGCTTATGCACGTATTCAATATACAAGGATCAGAATTCGTATCAGTTTCTTTTTATATGGAGACTTAAGGGGAAGCCGCTCCAAGGTCGTATCTTGACTAATATTACTATTGCTACTGCTTCTACACACACACACACATATATATTATATATATATATATATATATATATATATATATATATATATATATATATATATATTAGTTAAAGATAGTTAAAGTCCTCCTGGGCCTTTGCGAGGCTCTAGGGCGGGAGCTGATCTCCTGTATCTTAAGCCGACAACCAGTGGGGCACAAATCCTAATGCCTAATACTAGGGTTTCTGACTGATAGGTTGGCGGGAACCGGGTTTTTGCACAAGCGCCATCCCCAGCCACAAGTGAGTGGCAGGATTTGAACCACGGTCCTCTTGAATGGTAGGCGAGAACCTTACCACTGCGCCACCACAGTAGATATTATATATATATATATATATATATATATATATATATATATATATATATATATATATATATATATATATATATATATATACTCACACACATAAACATAGGGTGAAACCAAATTTCAGTCTTTGTTAGAGTTTACACATTAAACATTGTCCGTACACCACCTCTCTCTCTCTCTCTCTCTCTCTCTCTCGAGAGAGAGAGAGAGAGAGAGAGAGAGGGGGAGAGAGAGAGAGAGAGAGAGAGACAAACCTGGTGAACTCAGACTTGAAAAAATCAGTTACTGAAAACAGTTCTTCCTTATGGCAGAGTCCGCCTAGCTTTGCAGTTAAGGCCCGCCTACTGCGCGCCCGTGATTGGCTATAATAGATTTGCTTCAAACGTGCATCTCATACCCAGCACCGTTCCTTACGACGCTCCTGATTGGCTGTTGATAAGCCAGTCACAGGGCTGGAAACTCTCAGTCTCTCTCGAGAGTTCACATAGGTAATATGTACGGGCCGACCTCTTGCAAAAATTATAACTTTCATTACATTTCAGTTTTGCCTACAGAAAAGTAGTTTCCCAATTTCAGCACAACATCAAGCCAATGATTTAAGGATTATAATGATATAAGAATTATGAAGAAAATCGTAATATATAATAAGAGGGAATAACGAGAGGGATACAGGAGGACTGATTGTAGCGAAAGTAAAATCAATGGGATGAATGAATTTCCTCCGTCAGGTATCAATATCTAAGTAACGATTTTTTTTCATGTAGAGATTTCCACAATAGGATATGAAATACCTGTCTGCATAGCTCAGAGAAAGTCTTTGTGTTTAAATTTAGAATGGTGACCGCGTTTGACAATATCAGACAGTAATTACCATTATCCAGTGATTCAAATGCATCGATTCGAACGCAGACATTCAAAGTGTCACCTCCGTATACAGGTGAACCTCATTTACGAAACATGAAATAGCAGAAACGCGGAAGAATTCTGAAATTATTCATATTTTTACTGTTTTTTTTTTATCATTTTTAGAGAGTATTATGATATTATTTCTGGGGATAATATAACGTTTCCTTTTGATAGTCATCACAACGAATGTTCGCTCGGTAAAACAACCATTGCAAAATAAATGAAGATGAAAAGAATCACAGACTAACCAACTTTTCGAAACTATTTCCAACCAATCAGCTTCAAGGAATGGTCGCAACGTAATCAGTGGGCGGGGCTTAGCTGCAAAGCCAGCGGGTCTTTGCTATATAGCGTATTCACAATTAAAGACAGTACCTCAATCCCTGAACCAACTATAAATATAAAGGCGCAGAACCGTTGGACAAAATATTTACAGAGGAGGACATCAAAAACAAAATAGACAAACTAAACAAGTTCAAATCTCCCAGCCAGGATGGGATTCTTCTAAGAGAAATTAAAGAGTTAAAAGAGGAGATAATTCATCATCTATATAAACTCCACACATGATGTCTCATCAGATGGACTAATAAGTCTTTAAGACATCCTAATCCTTGTAACTCTCCTCTCTCTCTCCTCTCTCTCTCTCTCTCTCTCTCTCTCTCTCTCTCTCTCTCCCTTGTATTCGTGGCCCACCGCATCCATCTTCAGAAAATCCCTTCAGAATCTCTCCTTCGTTTTCAGGATCTCCTCCTGATTGACTCGATCACTGGCGATCCCTCCCTCGATCCGACGGGGATCCCCACCCCCCTTCCCACCCTTCTTTCGAGAAGGATATTTAACCCATGTCACTTTTTATATCTTTATTTTTTTTTTCTTGGTATTTGTGACTGACGCTTCCTGCGTTTCCTAAAAGATTGCTTCTCTTTCTTTCCCGTTTGATCCTGGTGGTAATTGAGTATCTGTGTCAAATATTTGTGGCGAATATGTCGATTATTTGCATTGAACATCAGTGTCGGATGTCTGTGATGAATATTTGTGTCAAATATCTATGTCAGTTAATTGTGTCAAATATCTGTGTAGAATATTCACATTAAATATCTATGTCAAATAATTGTGTCGAATATCTGCATTGAATATCTATGTCGAATATCTGTGTCGAATATTTGCATCGAACTTCTGTGTCGAATATTTGTTTCGAATGTGTGTCAAATATTTGCATCGAACATCTGTGTCGTATATCTGTGTGAACATTTATGTCGAATATTTTGTGTAGGATGTCTGTGATTTGTATTGAATATCTGTGTCGAATATTTCCGACGAAAATTTGCGTCGAGCATCAGTGTCGAATATTTGCGCCGAATACCACGTGACATGGGGGAAAGAGGAATGTGTGTCCAATTACGAACACGGCATTGATTCCGTAGTACACTTAAGTTAATAAAAAAAAAAAAAACACACACACAATCAAGTAACGCTTAACAAACGAAAGGTAAATGAAAAAAAACTGGACAAAAAGCAAAATAAAAATAGGGAATTAAACCAGAAACGGGAAAGACCGAAAAACCATTTTTAAGGACGCGCAAGAAACGTCACTCGTCAAAAAGTAAATAAATAGATAAATGAAAAAGAGGCTTCGGTTCAATATCCTTCATGAAAGGGCGGGATCGAGGGAAGGATCGCCAGTGATCGAGTCAATCAGGAGGAGATCCTTAACACGAGGGAGAAGGACTCCCCAGGATTTTCCCAAGATGGATGTGGTGGGCCACAAATACAAGGGCACAGGGTGAGAGGGGGGATGGTGAAGAGAGAGAGAGAGAGAGAGAGAGAGAGAGAGAGAGAGAGAGAGAGAGAGAGAGAAGGATAATGTTTAATTTATACCTTTATAAAGATGGAAATTTGGATTTTTAAAGCATATACATACATACATACATCCATATATATATAAATAACTTGATCACGAAGTATATAAAACGTGATGCTATGTATAAATAAAGGTTTTTTGCCACGAAGGAAAAAATGAAAAAGCGAGATAGCCGAGTACTTTCGGTCCTGTTCGGACCCTTGCCTTCAGTAAAGGGTCCGAACAGGACCGAAAGTACTCGGCTATCTCGCTTTTTCATTTTTTCCTTCGTGGCAAAAAACCTTTACTGATATGTATATATATATATATATATATATATATATATATATATATATATATAATATATATATATATATATATTATATATATATATGTATGTATGTATGTATACATATGATTTAAAAATCCAAGCTCCCTATCACTGCCCTACTAACCTACCCTAATTCAATCCCCTGACTGATTCAAATACTTCTAAACTTTAATTATTAAAATCCTTCTAAAAACAAGCGTACCCGATTTTCCCTTACTGTAGACGAATCACCTTATTTGTTTCTACAATTTATTAGCGAAAGAATGTTATTTTTCGTTGCAAGGACAAGGAAATTGAAATATATTTCACTGTCATATGCATCCGATAAGTGAACAAAGGCTGCGCACTTAAGACAATTATTTAAGTAACAGGTTTTGGCCCGGATGAATTATATCGGCAATGGAATGGAATATGAGATATTTGGCCTGAGGCCAAGCAAGCACTGTGACCTCTGATGAAGTCATTCAGCGCTGGAAGTGAAACTGTGAAACTGAGAAGAATAGAAAAGGTCTGAAAGGCGAAGCAGGAGGAAAACCACGCAGTTGCTCTATGAAACAATTCTTAGGAGAGGGTGGAAAGTAAGATGGAAGAGAGAGACTATGAAAGGGGGCACAGTAAAAAGAATGGAAGAGGTTGCAGCTACTATGAGATTCACAGCCGGTGTCCCGGTGTTTTTCCGGAATAAAATTTTATCAACGTACCTGACAAAGATGACGCTTTGTCACAGGGTATCTTACATCCCTACCTAATTTTTGACTGTATTCTGTATTACGAAAGTTGCATAATTCTGGTAATTATAAGAGTAATACCGACTTCTTGTAGGCATCGCCAGCTATCTCACAGGAATGTCTTTCGAAAATATAATGACGTAACTTATGACGTCATTAAATTGCCTCCTCCTCGATGGATAATTGCCTATTCGTGAAAATGTCTCAAACTCTGGCAACAATGAAATACAACCAATGCTCCTTGTTTACACTTTGTGGTAGTGGTGGTGGTGGTAGTAGTAGTAGTAGTTGTAGTAGTAGTAGTAGTTAGTGTAGAGTAGTAGTAGTAGTAGTAGTAGTAGTAGTATATATGATTTTTGCCATGAGGTCGAGTGCTAGAATCCTTGAAGAAAAGGTTTCCACAAGTAATCCAAGAAATTACTTTCTATCCCTATTTCTCCATTGAAAAACTATATAATTAAAAATCAAATGACAAAGTGAAGAAAACTTTGGCATTCGTCGTAACTCTTTTGATAATTTTCCTAATATGGCAGTGACGATCATGTAATAATTAGACAATTGCATAGGATTAGATTGGATTATAGAATTTAGACTTCACCTTAAGCACTGGGACAGCAAAGGTCATTCAGCGTTTTAAAGTGAAGATTAAGCCAGAAAGAGGAGACACCAACATTAAAGAAAGCATATGAACAAAGGGATAGTAGGAAATCAATAGTCGCTGCAGCTTGGGGCCGAAGAGACGCTGCAAAGACCCTCAGATAATATTAGCCTACATTACACAGCGCAAGGTGCAATGACGGCAATATCTCCCTACGGACAGACAAATAGCATAGATTCATTATTAAATTTCAAAAATACTGTTGATTATCTTCACTTTATTAGTCATTTTTATTTTATCTTACACAAAGTTATATGGTAGATCCATTATTCGATTGTTAATATAGAACGTAGCAGATAACTGTAAGGTCAACAAGCCCTGAGGAATAGAATGACAAGTCCAAATGTCAGAAATAACTTGCTGCAAACAAGTTTACTCACACTATATTTCAAATAAGGCAATTTTATGCTACATTGGTTTTGTTTTTTCTTTTAAGGCGTGTATATTTTTTCCACTTAAAAGCAATAAGTACTGCTTCTTGTCATATTGTATTTTCTTGTTACTTTGTCTGACTTTATATTAGTTTATTGTTCACTTATTAAAGAGCTTCATACAAGATTTTCATGCACGATAATGTAGACAGAGCTAAGCCTGATGAAACTATATAGCGTACAGGAAAAATTAGCAGGAGAGGTTGGACAGTAAAGATAAAAAAGAATTTGAGTGGAAGAGGAAGAAGGAATGAGGAAAGTAAACCTTTTTTTCACTCGATTCTTACCATTGTACGTTCTCACTTAAGCATTCGGCAAAACATGTTTAGCTATTCCCGCACTATTTGTACAGGGAATAGTTAAAAACGTTGTGCAGAATGTTTTAGTGAAAACTTAGAATGGTAAGATTCGAGTAAACTAAGATATAATGAAATAGGAAGAGAAAGAGCCGAATTGATTCTCCGTCAGGACCCGGACATTAGTAGGTTGGAACGTAGTACTCGCTGTGTGTTTTCCAAGGTTCTGGTGTTTTCGTAAAACCTACGCAATAATATACATCGGTAAACTAAATTAATGAATTGTCATTCTATTGTCTTTCTTTATGTCAACATAAGAATTAATTGTCAAAGATTTAGGTTGATGAGTGATCTTAACACAAAATGACCAACAACCCTCTATCTCTTTTTTTTACTGATAACTTTTTCCTTGCTTGCTTTCCAACACCTCCAACTATTTCTCAGACCTGAATGACATTAATAGGTTCCACCCTTAGGCTATGCCCTAAATTCCACGATCCAAATCAATCCAATCCACTGTGCATAGTGGCCAGTTTAAAATAGTAGCCTGTCAAGTATAAGGTGATAGGGAAATTAAAATGGAGATTGCCATTTATTTATAAAGTGGCTCAAACACCATAAAGGTGTATTTTCTGTAAGTTTTGTCGCTGTTTGAGGAGTTGGCTTTTAGAGTAGATCATTAAATCGATATACTTCGATTTATTGACATGTATCAATATGTGTAATACATTTTTATAATGAAACAACTATTGTTAGGCTTATATGTTTCAAAAATATATTTTGCAAGTACAGAAATGAAACATCCAATACAGAAAAACAATCTATTCTCCATCGCTTTCCAGGAAGAGGTCTTCATCCTCATTATCAGTGGCTATGTTTATGACGGCAGGTTCCACGCTCTCGTGGATATTATCCAACGTCCAGTACTCCTCTTCAAAGACATGAATATCTCCTGTCCACACCTCCGGGTTAGCGCAAAGCCTGGCCTCTTGTAACTTGGCCTGAAGGTCCGCCCTGATGAATTGCTGGAGGGATGAGTGGAGTGGACGTGGTGCTTCATGCACCCCCATACCTTCTCAATGGCATTAAGCTCGGGGTGGCCAGGAGGAAGGCGTGCAACTTTATGGCTCCACTCTCTGATGACGTTGTCCACTTTGTAGCAGGGCTTCGGCCAATTTTTTGGGGCAAATAAGAAGTAGCTCTGGGCGTGTGGCTCCTGCTGGGAAACATATCCTACGATGCTCCAGCCATTTGATAAGGTTCTCCTTTTTGGTGGCCGATGTAGGGCAACGACTATCTTCCATTAATGTGCTGTGATATGGAGCATTGTCTATCACAAGTACTGATGACTTGGAGAGGGACGGCTGGAGCTGTGTTGTTATCCACTGGTGAAAAAGCTCGCTATTCACTTCCCCTTGGTGGTCGCCCTGGTTAGACTTAGCTGGGTAGCAAAGGTATGACTCTTCTACGAAGCCATTGGCCATGCCAGCTGCAACTACCACGAAACACTCTCCTCCGAATGGCACTTGACGGCAGTAAGAGGCGCTGGTGTTGGCCTGTGTGGTATCAACAACCCACTCCTTGTTGTGGCCCATCAGGGTAATGAACCAAGACTCGTCCACATACACCACCTGTCTTCCCTCCTCCCGGTGGTGGCGTAGAGCTCGGAGAGCACCGATCCGCCAGCACACAATGTCGAGTGATTCTTTTCTCACGTTATCTTTCATTGAGACCTCCGATACCGAAATCCCATTACCTGCATGAGCTGCATGCAGTACTGAAGACTGACATCTCCTCCGGAATGACGTTGGCAGTCTTAAGGTCAACCGTCAGGGCACTAACTGTGAGGTACTGTTTCTCAGCAAACTTTTGGTGAATGAAAAAGTGAATGGCCCCAACTGTAAAGTTGTCGAAGACTAGTAGGTGGTGCTGGTGAAGCTAAAGGTGTCGAGGGGGAGAGGTGGGGGACGTGGGACATGGTTGATTACTTTCTTCGCTGCCTTCTTTGTCATGCCCATGATAAATCCAATGTGTTCGTAAGGACTGGAAGAAAATTGCAACATTAGCATATATATATAATTATATATATATATATTTATATATATATTATATATATATATATATATATATACATTTATATCATATAGAACAGTATACAACAAAAGTACTGTAACCCATCTTCTATAGGCTATTTTTCGTTCGAAAGACGATAATGCTTGTTAATTATACCTTTGCAATTGGGTGGATTCACTTTATCGTACTCGTGGTGTCCAAAAAAGGGGAAAAATAAATAGTCACTTGACTTTGCCTGCTTAATGTACAAGCAGCTAATTACTGTTAACATTCTCATTCGCTTATTATTAGCAGGTTTTATGAGTCCAGAAAGACTTCGTCTCATCTCAGAGACAAAAGGTTTCTTATTGTAGGTAGTAATTGGATGATCTGCAAATTCATCACTGTTACGAACCGAGATTACTGGAACTTCTTAGAAGAATCTAGACGAGGTATTGCATCAGAAATCACGGCGTTCCTCACGTCACGTCAGCGCCTGTCAAGTTCCACAAAACTCCTGCCGATTCTAGAACCATCATGAGAACAGGCACCTCCAACACATGCACGAATGCCTCCTTGCTGCAGGACTTTCTCGAAGATGCGTTTTCCTTTCCTTTATCTTTCATTGTTATAAAGCAATTACCATGACACGTCCCCCCAAAAAAGAGAACAAAAATTAAATCAACTGATTTTATTTTTTTCTAAAGAGGAACAAGAATTAAACAGCAGGGGAACAATTCTGCATAAAGTTTTAATACTTCTCCATTCACTCGACCACTCATGAGAAATACTTGATTCGGTTTCCCGCCAATTTGGCATTCATGACAGCTTAAAACATACCTCTTTACATCATTTTTCATTTTAGGCCAAAAGTAGCCCAACTAATAGACCTGAAAATTTTATTTACTCCTAAATGTCTTTGCTCATCATGTGCTAACTTCAAAACTAGTCCACGAAGCTTCCTAGGAACCACTAATTGTTCGGTGATTTCCCCTTTACTACCTGACTTAGGTCGAACATAACGACACAAAACTTTGTCCTTTAAACAAAAAGTTTCCTTACACACATCATCGAGATCATCATCCAGCTCACACTCAAAAATTCGGGTTAGTGTCTCAACCTCTCTCTGCAACTTGACTAGCTCATCCTTATTCATGAGGTTAGCGCCTAATTCATCACCGTAACTAGTACTAGATACTTGTACATTTACTACGTTACCCTCGACAGCTACACCTTCCCCTTGGCTATCACTGTCAACGATAGAGTTAGGTTTCTCAGCCACACTCATGTCAAGATCAACCTCGCCACCTCTATCACACTCATTCGAATCCACGAACTCACTCTCGTTCGAATCCATGAACTCACACTCGTTCGAATCCACGAACAAATTATGACCATAGTCTACGTCTGTATCTAAACCCGACCTAGTTACTACCATTTCAGGCACTGGAATATCCCTCACAACAGGATTCACATTCTTGGATAAAGCTAAGTCATTACCGACAATAATGTCAACGCCATCAATGAGCAAACTGTCAACAACTGCAAGTTTCACTTCTTCTGACACTACCTGACTTTCAAATTCAACTTCAACAAAGGACAAAGAACACAAGTGTTAGGAAATCCACCTAACATGACTTTTTTTTCCAAATTGATTGCTGCCCTGTTTGGCACACTCTCTCCTAATCAGTGAGACAGCAGCTCCTGTGTCTCGAAGCAAGACTACTTCTCTCGAATACACTCCTCCAAGAGAGGAAACTATGCCTTCTGACATGAATTCACCAAAGAATTTCCTAGTTTCTCTCATCACATCATTCCTACTTGACGAAAGGTTAACTAGAGACACTGGTTTCTTACCATCCTTCCTTTCTACTGCACAATTTCTTGCTAAATGCCCTTTCCCATTACATTGGAAACAAGTTAATTCTGAGCCACTAGATGCCATTTTACTTTTACAAACCTTAGACGTATGACCTGGTTTTCCGCATGTATAACAGGAATAGTCATTTTTACTTGCATTGCTATTACTAGGACTGAAACCTTTACCGCTTTGTACTCTACCAGACGAAAGATCATTTTGTTTCTTACTAACACTCAAATCATGAATTAGACTTTATTCGTCAGCTATCCTAGTTGCTCCTGCGAAAGATATTTCTCGCCTGTCTTCTATATAAAGCTTAATCTCAGGAGATACGTTATCTTAGAAGTTTTCTAACAACACTAAGTTCTTCAAACTATCAAAATCATCAACTTTAGCAGAAGTTAACCAATCAAAAAACAGCCTTTCTAACTTCTTACTGTATTCTACATACGTAATATTTTCATCCTTTTCCAAGCTTCTAAATTTCTTACTAACCTGTACGTGCTAAGAACAGTTTCTTTTACAATATCATAATTATCATATTCCTCCTTAGACATGCAACTATACACAGTAAGCGCCCTACCACTCAAAACTGACTGTAAATATAAAGTCCACGTTTCTTTAGGAGAACCTACTCTTTCCATTAACTTCTCAAAACACATGAAATATTTCATCACATCTTCCTCATCAAACTTTGGTACTAATTTCAGCATTGCACTCATACCTTACCTATCAGCTTCGTTTTCGTTCTCGCCTGTCCGACTGTTACGAGTACTTTCCCTTAACCGAACAATTTCCAACTCATGCATACATTCTTTCTCTTTCTTCCTGCTGCATTACCAACATTTCTCTCTCTTGCTGCATTTTCATTACTTCTCTCTCTTGCTGCATTTTCATTGCTTCTCTCTCTTTCTCTTGCAGCATTTCTCTCTCAGCAGCTCTTTCTTCTCTCAGCTGCTCTTTCCTCTCTCTCAGCCGCTCTTTCATCTCTCTCATACTTTTCTCTCTCTTTCCTCTCAGCATACTTACGGAGATCATTCCCCTCTAGACCTAGGAGCTTACCCGACTCAATAAACTCTTTCACCATCTCACTCATTCTGGTTCTTTCTTTATTTTCCCTTTTTCAAACTGTTATGGTGTCAAAGTATACTGGCAAAGGCGCCACAATGTTACGAACAGTGAGAGGTCCGCTCCAGGTTCGATATAATGATAAACAAAAAGAATTCAACACCAACAGTTGAAACTGGGGATACAAATATAGAAAGAAACACTAACACACCAAAGGTTTATTTACAAGCTTACTAACAAAGATAAATGCAGAATGGTGTCACCTATTTACATAAAAAAGGCAAAATCTTACAATGCATGAACTGCGGAAAAAGTGAGGTAATTCAAATACTTGCTGGCCAGTTTTGCGAATCGAAAAGATGGCCTCACAAAGGAGAACGGTGGAACTTTAGTCGTCTTCTTGACGCTGTACTGCGGAAGGTAATGTCTATTCTTGATACTCGAAGGGCAGGAACTCCTTGAAATCTCTAGTAGAAAGTTTCTTCTCCCAAGGCTTGCTCAACGTCGAAAATATCTCAGTCGTCCACTCCTGACGACAACTTGACCAGAATTCAACTAATTCTCGAGCGATTTTTTCTCTCTGGTCCTTCGTTGGTTCCTTCTTCTCTTATCTCTCTCGGATGGTCTCTGATCTCTGCTGCTGAGTTCTCACTGATCTGATCTATGACTCTTACTAATGATCTCTTACTCTGTGACTAACTGATGATCTCTCTTCTCCTACTTCGTCCGTCATATTTATACGGCATTCTGGGGGCGGGTCTACGGCGAACGTCGCAGACTCCCGAGATTACTGGAACTTCTTAGAAGAATCTAGACGAGGTATTGCATCAGAAATCGCAGCGTTTCTCACGTCAAATCGGTGCCTGTCAAGTTCCACAAAACTCCTGCCGATTCTAGAACCATCATGAGAACAGGCACCTCCAACACATGCGCGAATGCCTCCTTGCTGCAGAGCTTTCTCAAACATGCTTTTTCCTTTCCTTTATCTTTCTTTGCTATAAAGCAATTACCATGACAATCACTTTCAATTAAGAATCATTCAAGTGAGCAAATTGAAAGACAGAGTAAACTTATACTTTTTAGTGTGCAAGCAATCTTGGTATTTAAAAGCCAACCAACAATCGAACTACCATGCCGGTAATATTCTGTGGAATATGAAACCAACTGTCATTGTAATGTTACAATTCAGCCATTGTTGTACTCTGTCACTAAGATGACAGGAGCAATCATATGAAATGACATGCCCTTACATGGATCCTTTATTTAACATAATTACATATGAGGAAGCTTGACATTATAATCAATGGGTGGATTATGACATTTAGGGCTAAGCCCAAGCACTGGGACCTATAGAGGTCATTCAGTGATGTATTATAACCCATGACATTTTTTTTCTTTTTGGCAAAGCAAGTTTTAATGTTGTTCCGCAAGTTATATTTTACTAATAAATCAACAACTATTGCTTTATAGAGCATATATAATTATCTTTCTGCACCTTACGGGAGTAAACAAATGAAAACTTGGTTGCCTTGGATGACTGGGAGTAGTCGTTACCCAAAGAAGTACCCTATTATTCATTTACCTGTTCAAGCTTAAGTAGGGTTTGCCACGGGCCTCCTCACTTCTAAACAATTGTGCAAGTCGAATCACAAAAGCTGTCCTGCAACCAGGGGGACAACGACTTATCATAGCCGCCATACTTGAAGCCTTAACAAAGTACAAATATTCATTCAGAATTTCAGAGACAGCTGTTTGCCGTCTACACTTTGTGGGAGAGGTCAGGACGTAATATGTGTATGTCACGTATAACTCTGAACGAATACATTAGTGTTCCGCCACTGGCTTCGGTTGCTTTATTTTACTCATATGAATATATTTTTTTCTAATATAATTTATAAAGAATGCTGCCAAAAATTAGGTAGGGATGTAAGGTATACTATGGATAAGTAATATCTTTGTCAAGTGCGCAGAAAAAAAGTTATTCCGGAAAAACACCGGGGCCCTGAATCTCATAGTAGGGGCCTACTAGACTTCGCAGAGAACCTTAAGGAATGCTTACAGCACCGTGGGAGGTGAGCTGAAGGTACTAACCTACTACGCTGTGAATTATTGATATCCTTTGGTACTTAAGCTTTACTAAAACGGGGATACTTTTACGATAAGATTAAGATAATTTAATTATATTATAAATATAACTGATATACAGTAACGAATAACAACCAAAATATAATAAAGGAAAAAACATGAAAATTAATTCATTCAAGTTTTCCCAAAAAATTAACAATTATTTTTTCATGAAAACTCACTCACAAAAACACTTTTATTATATTAATTTGTATATTACGAAAATAAAGCAAACATTATAAATATGGTAAGGGGAAGGAAATTAAAGATAAAAATAAAAAACTAGAATCTCTCTCTCTCTCTCTCTCTCTCTCTCTTCTCTCTCTCTCTCTCTCTCTCTCCGCCTATTGGCTAAGTCAACCTAATAAACATCTTCAGCAAATTGGTTATTATTCTTCGCCTGAATTTAATTTTGATTTTATTTCTTTATCTATCTCGTCCTAATTTCAACATACCAGCTGCCAAGACAGCGATATAACATGATTTATTAAAACGTAATCATTTTGGTATCGTAATTTCAGTTCACGGCAAATGTTGCAACAAAGAAAGAGAAACAACACTGATTAGAGTTCATTACTACCATTACAACAAAGAGGGGGAAACAATACTGAATTCTATACGTAACCACCGGTTAATGTGACCCATTTCAAAGATGGTTCCTGGCTATTTCATCAGGCCTATGTGATTCTCTCAGATTCAAGGAAGTTCCCATTCTAATGTGTTTTTTTGTATATATATATATATATATATATATATATATATATATATATATATATATATATATATATATTGTCGTGTAGTGAGTGACAGCTGTAGACAGGTTTTGGATGGCCATCTGAGAGGTTCTGGGAACCTTCGGCTGAGAAGGCAACAGCAGCATGGCAGTATTGGAGCAGCTGGAAGTCATTTGTGACTTCAACCGGAGGACTGACCTCTACAGGAAGTTGAGGACTCGTCCGTTTCTGTGTCTTCGGCAATTCTTTTGAATTTGGTCTGTTTGTTTTGCTGCTTGGGTGTTATGTATCTGGTATCTAACTTTAATTATCTTGCTGCCTATTTGTTATTACTACTACTATGGTTTATGTTGCTGATGTGAATTCCTAGTTTTGATTCAGATTATTAATTTTTGGTGTCGAGTAAGTGTATGGCTCCGTTAATGATGTTATTGTGATTTTCATCATTATTTCTTTTGTCGAGCGAGTTCATGCTCTGGCTTAGCGCAATATTCACTACTGAATTCTGGTTGTGCTTGATTTATTGATTACTTTGATAACTGTTCACTTTGTATTTTGGCCACCAAAAACCTGGTCTCACTTGTGAGTAGAGAAAAACTGTCCAGTAAGCCATTTTTAGTAAGATTCCAGCATTGGAGACGATAAGGTACTGTTATTTACCATTTACAACCACTAAAAACTTACAGAAACTTGAAGATGCGCCATTTTGGTTATGGATGGAACATTCAAGACAGTCCCTACAGTTTTCAAGAAACTGTACACAATTCACGCTCCAAGTGGACCGAATGACAGGAGTCGTATATTACTTTTGGTTTATGTTCTGGTGTCACGAAAAAGCAGTGAATGTTACATCCAGTGTTTCCGTGATCTTCTTGATTATGCTGCAGAATGTGAAATTTGCCTTTCTGAAATTATAATTACCGATTTCGAAATTGGCATAATAAATGCAACTAAATCCGAAATTCCTGGGATTGTTAACAGGTGTTTTTTTCATTTAGGACAGAACATCTATAGGAAAATCATTTCCTGTGGTTTGGAATCCTTATATGCTAATGATGAAAATTTTTCTTTAAAAATCCGACAGATGGCAGCACAAGCCTTCTTACCAGCCAGCGAAATTGAGAATCATGGATGCAATTGAAAAACACAATTCCAGATGACGGGATTCCCGTTATTAATTATTTTGACGAAAATTATGTCAGAGGCAAAGTTCGGCGAATATTACGAGGACAGGAAATGAGCTGTCCCCCACTTTTTCCACCTTCATTATGAAGGTCAGTTTACGACAGGATAGTAGTTTGTATACCAATGACTCCATATAAAGTGGAAGCACGGCATCCGAGGATGGAAGTGCTATTAGGCTCAGCACATGCTTGAATTGCAAAAGGAGCAGAGGAATGTCGAAGACGAAATTGACCGTACTGTTCGGGGGGGAACCAAGAATTAAATTAAAGAAAAGAGACGCTAAATGAGAAAGAGAATCTTAGCTCTATTTCATGAGAAAAATAATTATGAGATTTTGAGTTTTTTACGAACGAACACTAGCTCATAATTTGAGATTTTGAGTTATTTCGTTGAGTCAAAGAAAAAATGTATTTGTATTTTTAGAAAAAAAAATCAAATTTCATTTTTTACTTTTATTGAAATATATTTGTACTTTTATTTACGAAAATAAACCTACTTTTGTACTCTTACATAAGAAAATATAATATTTTTTTAAGCTTTTACTTTTGATTTATTTTCCTTTTATATAACTATATTAATTACATTATCATACTTATTATCTTTAGACCAATTAGTCCATTATACTACCAATTACATTATACTGATTATCTTTAGCCCAAATTGATCCATTCTACTACTCACCATTGGACTGGATATCTTTAGACCTTTAGGTTTATTAGACCATTTCGCATTGGACTAACTGTTGTTAGACCAATGGTTATTGGACTAATCGTCTGGGACCGATATTTACCACCTGCTACTTGTTCAGCTGTAGTGATATAGCCATATAGACCCATACCATTACAGTTGAATAACTGACGGGTGCTTAATTTACTGCTTAGGTTATAATTGATTTTTACGAGAATCTGGAATGGAATGGAATATGTGATATTGGTATAAAGCCAAGCACTGGGACCCACAGAGTCATTCAGTGCTATGATGACAATGACTGAAAATGGAAATATAGTGAGTTTAATGGAAATCATATAAATAATGAGTTTAAAATAGATATCCTAATGATCTAGCTCTACTATCTCTAGATGGTACATCTGCCTCTCATTTACGTACCTGGTTCATTGAATCAGAATATGCTCATTTGTCAGAGGGCTATCACAGTAAACATACACTGGAGCACTACCACCATCAAGAAGAAAACTGTGTCAGTCGGCAGTGACCAATCCTCAACCTTGTTAAAGTAACTTCAGTCCTCCTGTCTCTTTGATAAGATGATTGCCAAAATCCTACTTGAGGTCTAATAGTTTTTAACTTATTATTAGAAAGAAAGGGAGATGAAATTCGCTCCTGCCACTTACTTAGTATATAATTACGAATAGAGATTTTCTATTTGTCAATTTCTCATTGGGAACAGGCATTCTTTGCTTCTCCACCTGCTTCTTCATTACCTGGGATCCCACCATGACCAGGAATCCAACAAAAACATACTGGTTTACGCCTACACGAAATGTGAAACAGCCACGCCTGAGCCTTTTGTACTAAGGGATGAGAAGAATTATAATTGTTCAGGCTTTCCAGAGCACTATTACAATCTGAGTATTTGACACAAGACTTCTTATTTGAATGGTATGCTATATCTAAGGCTTTTACAATGGCAGATAGCTCAGCTGTATACAATGAAGCAGCAGGAGGCAGCTTTGCAACATCACAAGAATTATCAGTGACCACAGCTAAACCTACTCCCTCGCTTGACTTCGAGCCTGCTGTATAAATTTTATAGTCGTTTTAATGAACTTTATCATGTTCTAAAAACAGTGACTTTATTACTTCATCAAGGGTGTTCTTTTTCTTGCTCAATTCAGCTTTTGATATGAGTCAAGGTGGAATTTTGGAAGAGGCCAATTCATGAACATTCTGAATCACTATAGAATTTTCATTTACAGACGCATTTAACCGGATCTGGAATGTAACTGATCTTGGCTCGAATTTGCTAGCATCAAGTTGATGAATAACCTTATTTGATGGATTGCTAGCATTACTTTTAATCCTCATCAAGTATCGGAGGCCTAACTCTTCACATCGTAAATCAAGTGGAAGTTGGTGCGTATCCACTTAAAGACTCTCGACGGAGATGTTGGAAAATCCCCAGAGCAAATACATAAACCCATATTTTGGATTACATCAAGTTCGTGGAGTTTACTTTTGCATGCTGATGAATTGCCCCAGTTAAAGCCAGAGATCACTTTCAAAAGATTGAATGATTTCTTTACTTTGCACTTTAGATTTTTAATATGCTTAGACCAAGTGAGTTTGGAATCAAAAATCATTCCAAAGAACTTGATGTCATCCGCATATGGTAGAACAGACCCATCAAGTTTCAAATTTGGTACGCGAGAGTTGATCATCTTCTCCATCAGCTTGCATACACAGCTAGTAAGAACTATGGGCCTATAACTGGTAGTTTGATAAGGGTTTTTATTTGGTTTTTGAATGGGAATTGCTACGGTAATTTTCCATCCTCTTGGTAAGATTCCAGTATCCTAAATTCTATTCATGATTTTCAAGAGGTACGTTTTTGCTTCCTCGGGTAACTGTCGAAGCATTGCATACAGGACAGTATCCTCACCAGGAGAAGTATCATCCATTGAAGAAAGGGCATCTTGTAGTTCATGCAAAGAGAATTTAGCATTATAAGCTTCAAGATTACCACCAGATAAATCTAAATGAACCCTGGGAGTTCCTAAGCCTCTGAAAGTCGGTTAAATGATTATTTGCACTTGAAATTTGGGAAAAGTGCTGACCTAGGTATTCAGCTACATTTTTAGGACTTGTTTTATTAGTGAATCTCCAACCTTTAAAGAGGGTGTTTTAGGAGGAGAAAATTTCCCTGCAAGCTTCCTTACATTCTTCCAAATTACTTTGGATGTAGTCTTTTAGTTAATCCCATTTATGTAGTATATACGTGTATTTCTTTTTGCACTGCAAAAATAGTTCGTTGATGTATTATCTTAGCAGTAGACGTGCCACAGAACTTATATTTTTTATATCATCTACTTTTAATTTTTCTGAGAATAGCAGATTTCTTATCCCACCAAGGGACAGAAGGTCTTTGTAGTTTTCCACTTGTTCTTGGTATAGCAGCCTCTCTGCACTCATTAACACTGTATTTGAAAAATAGTCGTATGCTTCTAGTGGCATTTAAAAGATTCATAAGTTTTGTCTAATCTTATACCCGCCTTATATTTCACCCAGTCTGCTTCCATTACCTTCCATTTTGGTGGTGCTTCTGTAAGAAAATTCCTGACGAACTTCAAATGGATAGGAAAGTGATCACTACCATGCAGATATTCATCAACAGACCAGTTAAAATCCAAAGCTATGTCTGAGGAACACATACTCAAATCAATAGCTGAATACAAATTAAAATGTATGTTATGGAAAGTCATCATACCATCATTAAAAAGCACAATATCATTATAATTAACAAACTTGCTCTACCACTTTTCCCCCCATATCTATAGAATCACCTCCCCACAATGGATTGTGTGCATTAAAATCTCCTAGAAGCATGAATGGTGATGGTAATTGATTTAACAATGACTGAATGTCAACCACTGAAAAAGAGGATCTAGCAAGAAGATAAATTGAAGAGACAGTAACCTGTTTGTCTAACATTATCTTTAATGCCAGTGCCTGTAAATTTGTAGTAAGGGTACTTGAGAGTATTCCAAAGGTTATTCACAATAATAGCAGCTCCCCCATGTGCATGGTCACCGGCAAGAGGGGCCGAGGAGAAAATCTCATAGTTAACCCCAGGATTAAAAAACTCTGAGCAATTGGGTTTCTTGCAGACATACTATACCAGTATTTCTCTCTCTTAACATGTGTACACAGTCCTTTACCATTCCATTGCAGGATATCAAAATACGCCATTATGAAGAGAGATTTTTAGTTGGCTGAGCAATTGAAGAATAAGCTCTTGAAAGAGAGCGCTTACCTGATGGGGATTTGGTCATTCTAGTCTTTCTTGGTGGTCTATTCAACTTCTCAGAGGACGAAGACTTTTTTGATGGCATAATTTCACATTTTCCTTGCCTTTTTTGTGCAGGTGACAGATGTGGAATGGGTACGTAATCTTTCAGAACTTGTAATCTCACATTCCATAATTTCATGATGTACTTCTGTCACATGAGATACTGATGTCTGCAATATTTCTTGTGGAAGATTCCCTAAATCTGGGAGTGAGATTACCTGGGATGCCTCTAAATATGAGGCTAGGGAGATTTCTGAAGAAGCCTGGAGTGCCCCTAAAGAGGGGCTTTCAGAAGCTTCCACAGACGAAGCTTCTTGATCTTGAGCAGTTTCAAGCTCTGAATCAGGGAGCTGATTCTCTCGAGGGATGGAGCCCTTTTGCCTAGGCTGAGGAGCTAGATTACTTATGGAAGGACGAGATTCCTTCTTTAGTGGTGGCTGTTTGCTGAGGGAACTAGAATTGCTATACTTCTGTTTCACCACATCACTTTATTTAGGTGTCCTAGCTAAGAGTATCTTTGCATGTCCCACACTTGTGTGCTCTACATGGGCTTTAAGCAAAGCTTCCTGATCATCCTTGTACGATTCACAATTCCTATCTCTGGGACTATGTTCCTTCATACAGTTAACACAATTTAATTGTCTTGAACACTCACCTTGCTCTGGGAGACTGCATGTGCCACAGAGCTTAGGTCTTATATACCCGGGATTGATGACCATAACCAAAGCAGTTGAAACAACGAAGTGGCCGGGGCTTAAAGGGACGAATATTGACTATTTCTTTTTCTACTTCAATGGAATTTGCCAAGACTTCATCATAAAACGTAAAAATAATCATAGAAGACCTAGGTACTTTAAATACTCTCCAAACATTAGGAGGACATTATCAAGGATTCCCTCCTCTGAAAAATTCATATAAGTCCTGGTGGAAAGTGACACCTTTAGCATAGCTAAAATTGTAGTGAGGCTTTCCTTCTTTGATAATTCCTTCTGGGCTAATCCTCCAGTTGATATCATGGCTGCCTGTTCCACTGATTCAACACAGATAAAAAAGCTGTTTTGTCCAAAGTGTGTAATTTTAGAAATATTAATGTCTCCCGTCTGATGTTGCAAGTGCCTCCTGAATAGTATTAAGTTACCCCGCTTTTCTTTATCTGTTACTACAAGCCATTTTGCGGACATGGGGGTTCTTGCTACCGAGTGTTTAATTATTTTATCAGGGGTTTTGGGGTGGTATACTTTACTTTTTACTAATGAACACGAGATATTCTTCCAAGACTCCTTAAATTCAGAGTAGGTAACCAAAGCCTCTTTATAATCTAAAAAAGTTATCCGAACCTGACAGGAATTTAAAGTGTCTGCTAATTTTATTTCTATTTTCTTAATAGCTCCATATTTGATAAATTCCTCATTTGTTATTTCATATCTCACATCTAATGGAAGTGACTCAATGAATAAGCTAGATTTATCTTCCTCAGGCTCAATACTTGGGCAAATAAATGGTTCTAGAGTTACCATAAATTTTTTTGCATTTTCATCAGATTCCAAAGCAGATGCCTCATGTCTCAAAGTTGATCTAAGGTCATCAACATCTGGAGGACCTTCAATTTCCAAGATGGGTGCAGAGGACTTCATCTGTGCCAAAACAGTATCATCAGAGGGCCCAGGGGTACTCGAATCTTTATTACTACAACTCATAAAGATTGAATGAGAGAGAGAATAAAACAAAGTGAACCTGAAAACCTTAAAAAGATATCATCAGCCCTCCATGGAGTTTATTCTGCCACTAATGTCACAAGTTAGAACCAGCTCCCAAATGTCTGCGTCCCTACCCTATCCAACAGGGGATAGCACATGATTAGAGTGTAAGCCAAACCTGCTTGCTAGGACTGAGAGTATTACTAGAATATAATCATCCCCATCCTAATCATGTTATGGGCAAACCGGATAGAATGCCGAGAGTCCTATCCCCAGGCCAGACCCCCCTAGAATCCGTGGTCCAGCCCTGAAGAATAGTGCTGCCCATGAGCTATCAACTTGATACCTCAGGTCAGACCACTATCGAGTAGTTGATGACCCTGCCACTGTTCCCACTATTCAACTTCGGATATAAACACAATCCAACTATGATATCTTTTCCTGTTTGTCAAGTCCAACAAATTTTACAAAAAGTAGAAAATTCCAAAAAAATAAATAGTCCAAAACAGATATCAGTATAATAATATATAAGACTCTTAAACTCAAACCCGGGAACAAATTTCAGGGATTCAAGAGCTCCCTCACCACGTCAAAGTAGTCTCACTTCAAGGGGGTAAAAGAATCTGACACAAAATATTTTTTCCTTAACTTGAAACTGAAACCTGGTTAAATATTTGGTGAGACCCTAATATCTAGCTGTCTATCTATCTATCTATAACAAGGGTTTTCAACCTGGGGTATACATCTGTCGGGGGTACATGCTCGCCACAGGTTATTAGGGTTAGTGGCCTGCCGACCCACTTGCTGATAGGCAGGACAGCTCTACTGTAGTTTAAATGGTAAGCTTATAAGAGTGGATCGCCTTTCCTCACTGCAAAATGAAATAGATATTTTTATGATGTCTATAGGAAACTTGAAGCTAATTAGAGACTTTTCAATACATAAGTTGCATTGTTTTAATGATGCTATTAAGGAAGATTTTATTGAACTAATGTAAGGCTCCAGTGCTTGTGATCTATTTGAGAAAGTTTTTAGTCAGGTTCTGGTGTGAAATATCCACATCATATCCATATGTCACAGAAGAGCCTCTCCATTCTAAATTGCTTTTCCTATCCATGTAGTTTCTGTGTGAAAATGGGTTTTCCAGCTTATTTGTCACAAAATCAAAGCGAAGATCTTGAAAGAATGTGAAAGCCAGCCTTCGATGTGCTTTAGCAAAAACTTATCCCTGGCTGACTAGGCTAGCTGATGAAAAACAGTTTCAGCAATCACATTAACTCCTTTTGCTGCTGATGTAATAATAATGTATTTTGTTTTCCAGCTCAGTAGCTACCATAACCTGTAAAATGTACTGCATAGAAACAGGCAAATAGTTATAAAAAAAAATATTTATTTTTTATGGAAATCTTTGTGTTACAGTAATACTGGTTATGTCAGGAGAGTTATGTACTTACTTCCCTTCAGCACAGTACTTGCAAATATACACAATGGAATTTTTTTCTGACATTGTTTTGCTTTCTTTATACAAAGTAAAGGGCATGCATTACTGATATTAGAAGTACCCAAAAGGGTATGTGGTGAAAGAAAAGGTTGAAAACCCCTGATCTGTATACTAGCTGACCAACCCGGTGCTGACAGGGAAACTCTGGATGACAACCAATAAACTCTCTCTCCCTCTCTCTCTCTCTCTCTCTCTCTCTCTCTCTCTCTCTCTCTCTCTCTCTCCTCTCCCTCTTACTCTCTGTTTTTTTCTCACTCTCTCCCTTCCCTGTTAAGATAGTTGCTTTAGTCACATTGTCCAGCATTTTTGACATTTTATATTTCACAGCTTCTCGCCCCTGTTCCTATTGGGGGCTGAAGTTGGACTTGATGGGCATCGAGAGTGACTCTATTCATCCTAGTGACCTCCAAAACTATGGATTAGGCACTAATATCCATAATTTTTGACATTTTATTTCTTACCCCTTCTGAACCCACCCCTTTCTATCAGAGCTGAACTTGGACTCAAAAACTATGGATTAGACTCTAATATCTGTAGTTTTTAGTTATTTTTACATTTCACTCCCTTCCCACCCCTTCTCACTCCCCCTTTCCCTATTGATGCGGAACTTGGACTTGAAGGGCATCCGGAGTGTCACTATTCATTTCAGCGACTTCAAAAACTATGGATCAAACACTGACATCTGTCGTTTTTGGTTATTTTTATTTGTCACCCCATTCCTAACCCTTCTCACTCATCACCCGACTGGGGCTGAACTTGAACTTGAAGGGCATCAGTGACCTCAAAAACTATGGATTAGACACTGATATCTGTTGTTTTCGGTAATTTTCACATTTCACCCCTTCCCACACACCACCATCCAATGGTCCGATTGTAATTCTGTTCTCACCATGACCTTCCCGGGACGGTTTGATGTTGAGTTTTATTTAAAATCTCACCAAAATCGGTCAAGAAATGTGGATTTGTATGGCATTCATTCAAGCAGATGTTTTCTGGTTTATATATATATGTGTGTATATATGTGTGTGTGTATATTTGTATATATCATGACGGAGTGCCAAGCATCTGGTTACTACACTTACCATTTGTACTTGTTAGAGCAAGAGACCCTTAAGCCCGGGTCGGGGACACCATTTATACTTGGTGCACAGTTTGGTCAAGTACCTGGTTACTACTTACCTCACAACAGCCAGACACATGAATCTTCATCACAAATACCAAACGACTGAATACTCTAAAGGTAACAGTGATCCTTATATCTCATTAATCAAGTAAACATTAGACTAAATTCATTAAAACAGTGTGAGGTAATCTTGATTAAACGACATCATTCCTTCAACAATTTTAAATTTAAGTATTTTCCTAGTTCTAATTCACTTGAGGAAAACAGCACAAGTACCAATCTATGCCTGCCTAAACAAAATTAAATAAACTGGTGGAGTAATAAAATGCTCATATAAATTTTAAATACAAAAACTTATTTCTAAATTCAAAAATCATAAGTGATATTTATAATTAATTGAAAACAAATTTTAATTAATTCTTAAATTAATTATGATACAAAATTAAATCAGAGTTTAAGAAAATTAATTAATAAAATTTCAAATTAAGTTAAATTCAATTATAAAGCAATAATTAAATTTGAAATGAAATTTAATTAAATGCAAATTACTTTACAAGTGTTAGATTAAAACCATTAAACAATAAAAAATTATTCAAACTAATTAAACAAAATGAAGAGAATTAGCATTGACAGTACAATCATTAAGCATATAAAATGGACATGTCAAAAGAACAAAACAAAACAAAAATGCATAAAGAAAAATAATTTTATCCAAACACTGTAGAATGAAACCTCAAAGTGCACTTCAAAATATTTGTAAATTACAATACCTTCAAACCAGTTGCAACTTCTTATTCAAAAGGCAAGGCCTGTTAAATAACACTATGCTCAGATTCCACAACTAGTCAATATGTTACTAAGAAATTACACAGAGCTAGTAATTCTGAGTGACCAGTTTATACAAAAACATGAGTTACGTTACGTTATGGTAATGGAACCACAACTCGTGCGCTAGCGAGAGAGAGGGAGAGTGACAGAGAGTGAGACACACACACACACACACACATTGGTCTCCCTTACGCACAATATCTCAGAGTGGAATGAAAGCCTTCTCTATCTAGGGGCGTATACGTGTGGGCGTATGATGGGTGCAGTCAAGCATACAAGTTCAAGACGAAAACATATCACGTCATCTCAGTGACGTCATGGAATTTTCTAATTCACAATTAACTACTTACAAGTCGATAAGTCCTCTTTTGGTGAATTGCAGGGGATAAGAGTTAATTTATTATAGATATTAAATAGTTTCCTAGCAATAAAATCTTAAATTACTGCAAGCAAACTTGAAATGATATCATGGCATGGAAGATTTCGGAAGGACCTGATGCCATATCAAGAGGTCCTTACGTGATCGCGTACGTGGATGAATAGTTCAACTCTGTTCGTCACAGGATTGCTTAGGATGATAAATAATTAACTGGCTCAAGCATTTTCAACTTGTGAATAACAACCTTCTCTTGAGGCTTACGCTCCCTTCTCTCTCTCTCTCTCTCTCTCTCTCTCTCTCTCTCTCTCTCTCTCTCTCTCTCTCTCTCCCTTTAAGTTCTTTTTCAACCATGGATTATGCATTATTATCTTTAAATATGGGATACTGAACACAAAAATATACATTTCACAACATTATACACAGTTTCTGAGGGGGATTAATTGTATTACCAAAACCATAATTGCATTACGAAATTCACATTATAAGATTCCTCCCCCAAACAGATTGGTTATCCAGGGGTTGAATCTAACGATTCACAACAGGATAAATAGTCGGCAACTACATTATTCTTACCAGACATGTACTCAACTTTTAAATTATACTGTTGCAAGTACAAAGACTGCCTAGTCAGTCTTTGATAATGATTTTTCATCATATGTATAGATGACAGGGGATTGTGATCAGACAACACTAAATTTTCTTCATTCCTAGGTCTTCTTGAAGTAGAACAGCTCCAATTCCACAATTAGAGGCATCAACTTGTATCACAAATTTCTTATTAAAGTCTAGAGCTTGAAGCACTGGTCTTGAATTTCAAATGGCTTTTACCTTCTCAAAGGATTCTTGACATTCTTGAGTCCAAATAAACATAGCTTTGGGACTAGTTAAGTCTGTACAGAAACAATAATAGAATCCAGCTATGCCCAAAAATCTTTGTAGATGTTTCCTAGTAGTAGGTGGGGTAGCCTTACGGATGCCTTCTACATTAGCATTTACTGGAGTGAGAACCCAAGATACTGAACAGTCGCCTACCCAAACTCGCTCTTCTCTAGGTTGACTGTTAGTCCTGCCTCTTGTAGTTTCTTGAAAACTTTCTCCAGGATCTGCAGATGTTCCTCCTATGTTGTAGAGTAAATCACTATGTCATCCAGGTATACACCTACTCCTTCTATCAATCCTAGCAGTTGATCCATCACTTGTTGAAATGTTGCAGGTGCATTCATCAGACCAAACAGCAGAACAGTAAACTGATACAATCCAAAAGCTGACAGCAATTTAGCATTTTCATCTAAGGGTATCTGATAATATCCTTTCAATAAGTCTATCTTGGAAACAAACTTGGCTTGCCCAATATTACCAAGTAACTGATCTATAAGAGGCAAGGGATAATTGTCAGCCACACTAATGGAATTCAATTTCCTATAATCAGTACACATCCTTAAGGATCCATCAGGTTTCTTCACTAACACACATGGAGAACTGTAGTGACTTGAACTGGGTTCTGCTAATCCATATTGCAGTAAATACTGAACTTCTTTCTTCAAGACATCTCGATGATATGGTGATAGGTGATAAGCTCTTTACATGAATGGTTTTCCATCTTCTTGAATCATGATTTCATGTTTGGTCAGATTAGTGCGTCTGGATACATCTGAAAAAATTTCTGTGAAGCTTCTAATCACTTCACTCAATTCCTCACCTTGTTCAACATTCAGATGTTTCAGTTTATCCTCCAAATTTTCCAAAATTGAAGAATTATTTATCTTGCTTTCAGCTCCCAATTCATAGCCGTTGTCGTCTTCTGTAGATGAAGCTGTCTATGTTATTGACACAGGTTCAATTTTAGTTTCTGAGAAGTAAGATTTCAAGAGGTTTACATGTATCTTCCTTTGTCGTTTTCTTCTTTCTGGTGTTTCAATCACATAACTTCTATCACTTAACTTCTCAATTATCTTGTAAGGACCTTTAAATTTATTGGTAAGGGGAAATCTCTTGACTGGCAAAAACCCTAACACTTGTTGACCAACACTAAAACTTCTTAGCTTAGTCTTCTTGTCACATTTCATTTTCACTTTCTCTTTACTCATTTTCAGATTTTCTAAAGAGAATTTTCTAATCTCTTCCAACCTTTTCCTTAAGTTCTTCACATAGTCTTTTTGGATTTCCTCTTGATTTTCTCCCCAATTTTCCGCAAGAATCTTCAGTGGTCCTCTCACTTCTCTTCCAAAAATCAATCATTAGGTGAATATCCCATGCTCTATTGATAAGCATTCCTAACTTCAAATAACATTAAGGGTAAACCCACATCTCATTCTCTTCATGACTCAGAACAATACTTTGTTAGGATACTTTTCAATGTCTGGTGGAACCTTTCCAAGGCACCTTGAGTTTCTGTAAGATAATCAGTTGATAACTGTTGTTTCACCCCTAACAAGTTCATCACATTAATAACTTGGAAGTAAAGTTCGTTCCTCTGTCACTTTGTACTATTTCTGGTATCCCAAACTGTTAGAAAAACTCCATTGATTTCTCAGCAACTATATTGGCAGATATGTTTCTAACAGGGATCACCTCAAGACATCTGGTAACAGGACACATTAATGTCAACAGATATTCATTTCCTTTCTTCGTCTTCGGAAGCGGTCCAACCATATCTATAATCACCTTGCTAAAGGGTTCTCCTCTAACTTCTATATGTTGTAGGGGTGCTTTCTGAATGGTTTCATTTGGTTTTCCAGCTATCTGGCAGGTATGACACTCCCGGCAGAGTCTCCTAACATCTTTATGAAGTCCAAGCCAGAAAAAATATCTCACGATCTTCTCCACAGTCTTTCTGATTCCCATATGTCCAGATTCATGAGTTACTGTTACCACTTGCTTCCTCAATGGATAAGAAATCAAAATGTGATGATATTTGCCCCATTCAGCATTTCCTGGTATATCTGAGGGTCTATGCTTCCTCCTCAGCAAACCTTCCTTCAGATAATAACAGGTAAGAGTTTGTTGCATCTCTCCCTGATCAACAATTCTGAAGAACAAATCAGCCACCGATGCATCCTTCTTCTGCTAGTCCATTAGCTTTTCTCTTGTCACCTGTCCAACTTCAAGGGTTGAACTTTCACTATCTGCTAATTCAGCATTAGTAGTTTCACTACTAATTTTAGGAACACTGTGACTACTCGGAGTCTCTTCAGGAACAACAGATTCTTCTTCATCTTCTCGGGAAAACCCTTCTTAGTCAACTCCATGGGAAGCATCATTTCCGTGGAACAATTCTTTTAAGTTCAAAGACCCTTCACTTGATCCTTCTTGGGCGTGCAAATCCTCAGTTTCTTCACCAACAGGCATAGTCCTCCTCATATTCCTTGTAGTTACACAACTAGGGAACAGGTTGGGGTTATTTTTCTCTAACTCTACCGTAGGACCAATCCTTAATGGTTTGTCTGTCACTACAGGACAAGGAATAAATGGCACACCACCAACTTCATTTCCCAACAGAACACGTATACCTTCTACATCTAGTGAGTCCTTCACCGCAAAATCAACATTCCCTTTCACCAATTCACAGGACAGGTGTAAGCAGCACATAGGAGTTACTTATCCTCCTCCAATACTCTTCAAAATAACTGAATCTCCGGTGAGATTCTTCTCCAACAATGGGTGAGCACCACGTAACACCACACTATGAGTACTCCCTGTATCACGTAAAATCTGGACTGGTAACTGCACACTCTCTTCTTGAGTTGCCACTGTACCCTCATAGATATATGTCTTAAAAGCCTCCAAACTGCTCAGCCACTCACTGCTTGAGGTTACATTTCCACTGGTTGCTAAACACTTAGCTTGTTTAGTTTCAGTCTTCCCTGTAGTCTGATTCTTCCCCACCTTGTTCTTAACAGTCTGTTTCACCTGGTCACCTCTTACTATTTGACCAATAGGCTTTTGCAACTGTCTTGCAAAATTAGATGAGGATTTCACATTAGCTTACTGAGGAGTATTATTACTTGAAGGTTTCCCATTTATAAAATTGCTCCTGAAACCTGGATGAGACTTAAAACCTTTGTGTGTTTGATTCTGGTACTTGACATTGTAATTGTGACGTAAATACCAGTTCAATCTATAATTTACAATTTTTTCCAGTAATTTGCAAGCACAACTCGTTAGTGAAATTGCTCTGTAATTGTTTGGATTACTGGGATCTTTTCCCGGCTTAGCTATTGGTATTACTATTGCACGTTTCCATGCCTTTGAAAATAGATATTGTGTCCAAAGATGATTCTAAAATCTAATAGATATGCCTTAGCCAAAAGGGCTAAATTCTTTATCATATCAAAATATATATTATCTTTACCAGGGGCCTTTGAACTACAATTTGATAATGCAAAATTCCATCTCCTCTGTAGTAAATCTTCTATTGTAGAAGATATCTTCCATTGCATCAAAACTCAATGGAATTGCCTCTTCTATCTTTTATGGATCGAATGTGGACATCCCAATTATTGATGCTGCTTAAGTTTTCAATACTACGTCCAATAATATTTGAGAATTGCCTGTGCATCATGAACCAGCGATACATTATGCATTAATGCACGTCTGGCAGGTCTGCTATACGAGCCATTAATTTTTCTAAATTTCTACCACACCTTTTGCAGTGAAGTAGTTTCTAATGGGTGAGATTCATAATTTTGCCACTAAAGTATCTTGCCTTTTATTGCTTCTTTTCTGAATGTAGCAGATATCAAAATATGGTTTCAGAATACTAATTTCTATGGCTATATCAACGAGTTTGTTTATGGTAGTTCTCAACATTAGGGAACTGGTAATTAAATTTTTAAATCTTTTATTTAAGGCTTCTAATTTTCTTCCAATTGCATGCTTTTCATTTATTAATTGGGCTAACGTGTCTGACCACCACACCAAGGGACCGAGTGTTTCATTGGTCGGGCATTCGTCAGAGGCATAGGTTTGTTAGCTGCTTTTGTTATGAAGTTTACAAAGAAATCATTTGTTTCATCATGATCTTGTGAATAAGTGAAGGAGGCACTTGACCAGTATAAAATTTGAACTGATCCCAGTCAGCTTTATTTGTATTATAATGTTGAATAGGAGGAGTTAGTGTATGTCCCAACGTGGTTATTAAAATAGGAAAATGGTCACTGCTATAAAGGTCATCTAGGACGTTCCATTCAAACCTATCAATAATATTGTTGGAACATAGAGTTAGATCTGTTGATGAATATGTTCCATGAGTTTTTGAATAGAAAGTGCTCATATCTCCCTCATTTAATATTCAGAGGTTGTGATTATTTATTATTTGTTCAACCTTGGAACCATTTGTATCAACACTAGCAGAGTTAGTGTCCCAGAGGGGATTGTGGGCGTTGAAGTCGCTAGTTAATATGAAATCTTCTTGCAAATCAGGCAATTCTTTGGGTAAATTTTGCAGAGTAGACTCATAAATATTAAAGGAGTCATTATTCAGATGTATTTTAACTCCGGATAATTGAAACTCTGAAGTGTTAATTATCATAGCATCGTAAGTTACTTTGCTATGAATATATATCGCAGTTCCTAATGAATCAGCCGAGGGAGCTGAGCCAGATGCTCGAATGTAATTTCCTATAGAAGGAACTACTTCGTTAGTATGTTGCAAGCATATTGCAATGGGGTTATCATTTTTCAATAGTCTTTGAATTTCTCCCAGATGTAGGCGGGTTTTAAGACCATTAATATTCCACTGAATTATGTATGGATTGAGTATTAAGGCAATGGAGATGGATTTCTACTGGGTAGAGCGTTATTTCTGCTTATTTTGCTGGAGATGGGTTTCTATTTAACTGCGCTGGTATTACTTTTTTCATTAGGTTTCGATTCTTTAAATACTACTTCCTGATAATTATTTTGATTATGATTTGCTTTATTATTTTTCAAGAAGAAGAGTGCCTGTTGCACGCTTCCTTATAAGATGATCAACACACATACAACCAGTATCGTGTGTTACTAGTTTACCATATTGGTTTTTATTTTGGTTTTTGACAAAGTTATCAATTAGATTATTAATTTTGTGTATGTTCAATATTTCATATCATTAAATGCAGATAAGAAGCAATCATTGCATCTGCAGGAGATTTTGCGGTCAGTTTTATTCTCGGTTGCTTTGTGAGAAATCATTGATTTCCCAGTGATGCCAACAACCGGAGAAGGATTTATTTCTTCGAGGGAGGCATCGGTAATTGGATTTTCTTCAACTACTTACGTATCATAAGGATTCTTATGGATCTCGACCTTTACCTCATGTTTAATCGCTTCATTAATTATCATACTGGATTCAGATTCAGTGACTGGGAGTTGAGGCAATGTATCTGTTTCTTCAACAAATCGATTTGGTACTTCAACTAACATGTCTTCCTTTATAATAACATTAGAAGAAACCTCTTCAGGTTCACCCAGACATTCTTCCTTATTTGATTTTATTTTATTTTTTTTTTTTTTTTGGAGGGGTTGCATTTTTAAGGACCCTTTTTTTCTCTCAAGTTTAGATTGTGGGGGTTCGGGATCAACCATCTCCACTTCGGAGAGATCTTCTATATCTTTGGAAGTCTCCTTAGTGGCGAGTATCTCAAATCTGTTTTGAACTGGAGTAAGAGTTTCTTGTTTATTTTTAGGGCTTTGAGTGTCATTGCTTTTTGCATTTTCATTTATTCTGTTGATATACTTACGCTTAAATGAATATTGAGGCGTAGCGATATTAGTACAAGAATAATATGGTCCAGGGTGACTCGATGAAGGAGAGTTGGAGAGGCTATGATTCTGCAAATTAGGTGTTGTGGAAGAAAGATCGTATTTTGAACCATCAGTCGAATCACGTGGACTGGATAAAATACTTGAATAAGTGGTTCCTCTGGTATTATTATTTCCCAAGTTTTTTTCCTGGCTGCTCCAAAGGTAATATGTTCACTATTAGCTGTTTCAACTATAGCCTGTTCCAGTTTATACTGGGGACATTGTCTAGAGTTCGGATAATGAGCTCCCTTACAATGGAAACAAAATTTATCTTTTATGCATTCTGAAGAGAGGTCATGGAACTCGGAGCAGTTCAAACATCTTATCTCATTGGTGCATCTGACATTGACATGGCCGAAATCATAGCACTGCATGGGCCTTGAGTGAAATTTTTGACATGGATGTTGAAATGTCTAATTTTAATATAGTCAGGAAGATATGGTGTGGAAAACACCAATAAAATGGCATTCCTATTTCCTTTTAGTTTTTTAATTTTGAAAGCAGTAGGAGGGCACCTCTTCAGTATGGCCTCTTCTGAAAACTCATAGAGATCACGACAATAAATTATTCCCTTTGCATGGTTGAAGGTGTGGTGGGGAGAGACACTGAATATTATCAGAAGAAGAGGATGTAAAATTATTTAATAATACTGCTTGAGTCTCATTGCCAGCTTTTATCAGTATATACGGGCCTTGGCTTTTTTAAATTTCCTTGTGGGATGGTACCAACTTTTTTTTCTAGGGCATCCTAGCCCTGATAATGTATTACCCCCTTTCTTGTATAAGGCCGCATACCAGATAGATTCAGGTATGATCCTAGGAGACATATCCTGAACCTCATCATACAAGGGCAGAGCTCTTAGGTACAAAATCAAAATCTGAATCCAATATATTTTGAACATGATACAATTTTACATGCCAGTTAAGGTCCGACAATTTACCTTTTTTAAAAATTAAAAAAGCAGTTTTAGCTTGGGAAGCATCAGCATATGTAATGTAAGCCTCAAAAGCTTGCTTGTCTTTTGAAAGCTTTAGTTTAATTCTAACTACCTCTCCAAAGGGTTTTAGAAGATTAAATATATGTTCATAATTCATATTTAGAGCATGCTCTCACAATATAAAACTTTTACATTTTCATTTATACTGTCAGTCTTTAATCCTCTGGCATTCTGGAGAAGTGGGAAAGAAAGGTTCCAGTGTGATAACACTGAACACCTTATTATTGGTGGAGTGATTTTTTTTATTGCCTGGGTCATCAACAGGGTTTTCGTTACTCAAGTTGGCAGAGGTCGTCAACAGTGTCTGGGGTTCGCCATAAGATCCAAGGGTAGGGGGAATAATCATCAATATTATTTATTTTTTTTTTTTTTTGGAAGGGGATTGGGAGGGAATAGTAATAAAAACTAACAAAAATAAATGGAAAAAAATTTTTAGGGAAAGAAAATTTTTAAAGTGCCTGACATCCTAAAAGATACCTCATTTCCCTTTCATGGAATTAATTTCTCCACCAATGACACCAGTGAGAGCTGACTCCCAAATGCCCACTCCCTACCCTACCCCAAAGGGATGGTACCACTATGATTAGAGTCGCTCAAGTGTAAGCCAACCCGCTTGATAGGACTGAGATTATTTCAGGAATACAATCATCCCCACTTCAATCATAGTGGCAGGCAAACCGGACAGAACGCCGAGAGTCCTATCTCATATAAAATAGCCCACCCCTGGAATCAGAGGGCCAATTTTGGCACTGAGATAGTTCCCCATGCCAGTAAAAAGATACTGACATTCCTATGGTCCGAACACTATCGAGTAGTTGGCTAGACCACCACAGCTCCCACAGTTGGTTTCGAAAATAACTCCAATCCCAGCAATAGTATCCCTTCCCACAAATGTAGACAGTGGGATAGCAAGGTAGGAGACAGTTGGTAAAATTTGAAGGAGGTTGGAGTAATAATAAGAAATAGAAAATGTATGAGAGAAATTTAGAGTCGAACTGAGGAAAGAATTATTCCTCAGTTCGAGATTTCTCTTGCCCGCCTCCCACAAGGAGTCAACACTTGGAAATGATATTCCAATTTGAAGGCATTCTCTCTGTTAAGAGGGCATTTTGTGTAAAGTTCAGCGAGTTTTACTATTATGAAATCTCCTCCATCTACTGTTAAATCAATTAATAGGCCATCTTCTCCTACTGCTTTGTTTCTTTTCATGCCTTTCAATGCTTTCTTTACCTCTCCTACTCTTACTTTTGGTACCGGTTCAGGTGTTTCATTATTTCTATTGACAAAGTTATTTCCTATATCGCTATTGTACAGCATGCTGTGCAATAGCGATATAGAAATCCTCAGCAATTTTTATCACCCCATCTCTTTTGTTGATAATATTTCCATTTCTCCTTTGAAGCAAATATCTAATGTCGCCCTGTTCCAAGTCTTCTTTTCATCAACTTGATGCTTCTTCCCTTCATTAGTGTTTCCTCAATTTTGATCTGATTGTGTTTATGAATGTCTGGGGATTTTAGCATGTTTATTGTTTTGGATAGATTCTGCAAGTTCTATTTCATCTCTCTTTGGATTTTACCCTCATTTCCAATCGTTCCTTTATAAGTTTTTGGTGTTTTCTGATAGTTTTCCTGAACTTGTTTAGGAACTTTTCCAACTACTTCTAGTGCTGATTCTAATAAAAAAAATTTTTAGTTACTATTCATTTCTTCTTTACTTGCTTCCATTTCATCCTGTAGCTGGGAGTATCTGTTTTGTATCGCTAAACTAAACTCATCAGATTTTTCTCTTATTACATGAGCGTTTATTTTCTTTCTTAAAAGTAAATTTTCTCTTCTTTTCCTTAGATCTAGACAAATTTTACTTCTCACCATTCTATGGTCGCTTGACT